>NC_134402.1:359160915-359453415 GCF_038048845.1 Mixophyes fleayi
AATACCCCCCACTAATTACCTTCTTCATATGTGGTATCTGAAATCATTACAAGTAATGTGTTGTAAATTAACTAGGAATGGGAAAAATCCCAGGCTCAAAAGATATTGTTTATCATAATCTACTACAGCAGAGGGGTTAGGTCTCTCTATCTTCGCTCAATTAAGGCACACACTACAGGAAAATTATAACAATACGATAGTTGAAGCAATTTTACTGACGACAGGGAAAAATAAAGTCCTAATCAGCATGTCGATTCATGTGTACACACTATACACAATTTTCTTTCAAATCTGTGCTCTTCTTCTGGTCCAAAAGCAGTATAGTCATTTAGAGAATGTTTTCTGCCTAGTTGTCAATAATAAAAAAAAGCAAATTCTCCAGAAAATTCCACTGAATCTTTGAAATAAAATATTTTTTATTTGCCTTGTCACACATTATACCCTCGCAACTTTTTCTGGTGTATTTCATACTGTGTCTTTCAGATGTATTTTTTGTATTATTACCATTTCAACTTTAAGGAAAGGGAGTACCCAAAGTCTGATTTATTTCCTTATTAAGTAATGAAGTGACAGCGAGTTCTACATCCACCTTGAAATGCGAATATTCACCATTATTTGTGCTGCATATATCAGCAGGTTGTGTGTAAACACAGAATTACATCGGCAGTATAGGATCTCATTTTTAAAACCCAACTCTGCGAATGGCAATTGCTTGGATTTGATGGAAAACATGGCGCACAGCAATGCCTTAATTTGAGAGCTAAAATATACAATTGATCTTTCCACCAAGGCAGATAATTGGTGTCTGGTACACAGATCTGCATTCTTCACTCCCAGGAAATGTAAAGTCTGGGATCAAAGTGTAGTTTGACAGATTACCTTTCCTCTCAGACAACAATGCTTGCACCTCCAGTGTGCTCTGCCGGAGTGTTTGTTAAATGGCTGGAGTCTTCGAGCATAAGAACATATAGTCAAGCAGCATGAAAAGGAACAGACTGCTACTGTAAATACCACTAAATACACTTTGGGGCATATTCAATTAGCTTTCGGATTCGCGGTAACGCGCCGGAACAGCCGCGAAACGTAATACACGGTACCGCAATAACGTGGATTTTCGTTCGCAGCCCATAGGGTTGCGAACAAAAATCCGCGTTAATGCGGTACCGTAATACCCACAAGAACGCGCACTTTTCGCGGTAACGCGCATTACCGCGAATCCGAAAGCTAATTGAATATGCCCCTTTGATTTTTCCTGTTTCTGTCAACTGTGAACTGGAAACTTTCAAAAGTCATGAACTGAGCTAAGTATACAGCGTGTATCATTTTCATACACCAGAATTAACATGTAAGTTTTCTGTTGCAATCAGGGTGACCAGTCAATCATTGGATAATTGCGTTGCTCTCAATTAACACGGAACGGGTTAAATTGTATTATTAAAATATATCCACAGAATTTATTAAAACCTGTGTGACTCCTTTCCATAAAATGAATGAATTTTGAATGGGAATTAACATGACCATAAAACTTCACTGCCCGAGTAGCCCAGATGTTTCCTGACGCTTCCTAGCTGCTGTGATGTCAGATGCTCTTGTCACCTCTGTAAATCCCTACAGAGTGAGAGCAGAGGAAAGACTAGCTGGGGAGGCACATCATGAGCTGGTTCCTGAATAATCCCCCAGGCTTCAGGATTTGAGTAACTTCAACCAAAACATCAGAACCGTGTACAGCAACACTTCCCGGGACCAGACCAAGGAGAATGGTGTCAAACCTGGAGTCTGTGTGAACTGCTTACATAGAAAGCAGAGCAACGTGTCTTCCAACCTAAATTACCTTAGCATGTGGAATCATGAATACATTCTATAACAAGAGACACTTTATTACACTGAATTGCTTTGTCTTTTGACAGCTATTTTCTTAATCTACATCTATCCCCATAGTAGATTCTCATTATTAGAAAGAACTCTCCGTTCTCAAACTCAGGGGCACATTTATCAACACTCGCAAAATATGAAAAATAGTTTTCAATCCTTATCGCATTGATAAGGATTGAACTATTTCTTATATTTATTAAAAAAGCAACACAGGAACAGCAGTTCCGAAAAACTGCTGTTCCTGTGAAGTGGAAAACATACTTACCACTGCCTCTTTGTTCACGAAGCAGCATGCGATAAATGGGGATCCTCCTCCGACTCCAGTGCACATGCGCCGAGTGAAACCCTTGGGCATGCGCACAAACATCTCTGCATCTCTGTTCCAAATGCCGAACTTCCTGTTGTTGGAACGCACATGCGTTCCACTGCATTGCCGTGAATGGATTGTTGCTTGTAGGGGATCTGAATTAGAGCGGCGATTGCTCTGGGCACGAAGGTAGGTATCGGGCGGCTGTGCCCCCTTGGGCCAAGTATCCTGGCAGAGTGTCAGTTTGGACATGTTTTATATGCAGGTGTAATACCTGTTGATTATAATATGAAGAGACCCTAATGTCCTGCCATTTGTAGCAGCCACTACTATTACTTTTTATATCTAAGCTTTGCCAGTGCAGCTCATACATACAGTACTCTTTATACCACCTTCTTTATAACATCGCTCTTGTTTACCATCAGGTTTATTCTCCACACAAAAGTACATTCAAATATATTATGTCCAGTATACACCAACTTTCTATACCAGCAGTTTTGTCTATATATTTAGTGGGAATTATATGGAGCACTTTATAATGTGTACTGTATGTAGTATTTGTAGGGTATGTACAAACATAAACATGAATATTTTGGTAAAGAACAAACTTGGAAAACCTCTACATCAAAGTCCTGCTCTCGCCCCTGATAGTATGTCTCCTTCCGTTATATTGACATCTGCTTGGGTTCATCATGAAAAGTGCCTATTTGTGTTTTGTGATTATTGTGTTTTTGATTATTTGCTAAAACATCCGGTTGTTACAGTGAGATATAAATTAAATGCTGCTTGATGTGAGCATGTCATCATTATTTGATACAACATAGACAGGAAATTTGTGCTTACAGCAAATTGCATTATATTATAATATATACAAATTCTTTCAGTAAAGTGCTAGCCACACCCATATTAAGTTGGCCACACCCACTTGTCAAATGCCACTCCCACTAAGATGGGGGGCGCCGGTGCCCAGTCTCGCCCAGGGCACCACAATGTCTAGTTACGGCACTGCTCTCAGCAATTATAGTTGCAGAGAGCGGTGAGTGACAGGGAGGTGTGATCCCTCCAGAAATGCGCTGTTCAGCTCTGCTCTTCGGAGCATAGCTGACAGCACTGAAACTTTTCAATTATGATACTGTACTCCAGCTTGAGATGGCGTACATTAACATGATTGAAAAGTTAATTTCATTTATTGCTAAATAGCGTTACTGAGCACTCCCCATATACTGTTATGGAGAGTGCTCAGTAAAACGATAAGAGATGCAAAGCAGCAGATATCTATGATATCTGCTGCGATGCTACAATCATAAATACTAATTTAGTGTTTAAACAGATTTTACAGGGGGGAAACGTTTGATAAGTAGGCCCCTCTGGCAGGTAACCGGGGATTAGATAAACTTAGGGGCCTATTTATAAAACTAAAAACTGTGTTCAAAGCCCTGAAAACCGCTTAAACGCAAAATCAGTATTTACTATGACTGCATCGCAGCAGATATCATAGATATCTGCTGCTTTGCATATCTCTTCATTTTACTGAGCAGTCCCCATAACAGTGTATGGGCACTGCTCAGTAAACGTTATGTATCAACCGCCAAATTGAAAAAAAAAAACATGTTTATGTACGCCATCTGAAGCTGGCGTACATCAACATAAGTGAAACATTTCACTGAAAACAGCTCTGCTCCGAAGAGCAGAGTTACACAGCGCATGTGTGGAGGGATCACATGATCCCTCCATCACATGCCTCAGGTTCCTTCATTCGGGGATCTCTGTGCGCATGCCAGAGTTTACCAGTCGGCGCATGCGCACAGGGATTGAAAGAGGAGCGAGCAGCACCGCACAGGGAGGAGAAGAGAAAACCCAAGTGAAAGGTAAGTGATACTCTTCACAGGAACAGCCGTTTATCGGAATGGCTGTTCCTGTGTTGATTTTTTGATACATATGAGAAACTTTTCAATCCGCATATATGCGATGAGGATTGAAAAGTTTCATTCACATTTTGCAGTGATTGGTAAATAGACCTCTAAAATGTTTAAATCATCTGACAGATATGCCTTCTGATATACTCATATGGCAACACATAAAATCATTCAGCCCATATCTTAAAGGCTGTTATTATAACAATCTGTGCTGGAAATATCACGATCTGAGATAGTCTTCACATGATTATTTATTTATAGATTCCTCGGTTACTTTTGTTGAAGATTCCTTTATATTATCATCCAATTGTACCAGTCCTTTCATTCAGCCCAGACTGCTGAAGTATCACTGAGTTAATTTTGCTGTTAATTGAACATCATAAAGAGACGCGATTCTGTCATTATCAATAGGAAAAAATTAATCACCCATCTTATGCCGACATTTAATTGGGAATCATATTTGTTAACTTAAAAATATGTGTAGATATAGTTTTATTAGTAGCCACAACTTGTTTAGTAGATGTTAATATATCTGATAGATGGAGAGGATTGTTCAATGGTCTCATGCCGGCATTGAAGCAGCCATTTAATTTATTAGTCTGGGAGTGCACACAACAGCGGTTCCTAAACTGTGCACTGCGGCTCCCTGGGTTTCTGCGGCGATCACACAGCAGTGTCTCGGGCAGGGGCAGCAGAGAGCCAGGTAGGCAAGGTGGGAGTGGGGGGGGGTTCCCAAGTGTTCCTCTCTGCCTTCCACCCCCTGTTTGTCCGCCGGCCAGGCAAAAAAAAACCAAAAAACCTTACATTTACAGCTCGCAGGGGCTCTCCTCCAAATGGCATACAGACATGATTCTACTAGCTGCCATAACTTTTTTGGTACTTCTCCAGTGACAGAGATGTTGACTCCTAAATCGTTGTTTCAATTCTGCAGAATACACACTGCATAATTAGAACGACATTGTTCCATCATTGAACAAGCTTTTTTGTTCAGTTTAAAAACCTTGTTCAATGATACAATGGGCTTTGGAATGATAATCGTTCATCGTTGCTGGGTACACACTACTGTGATATCAGGCCAATCAGTCATTGATCATATGATTGGCTGAAAAAAGTGTAGTGCCTAAGCCACATTGTGTCCTGGCACATTGGCCTAGGTTTAAAGAAATTGGTAGACATTGAAGATGTTTTACGACATTAAGATGCCTTAATTGTCTCCCCAGTCTTCCTGGGAATTACAGACCAGCCTTGGCATATGTATTACCATCAAATTTACTCTGGAGATCTGAGATACATTCAATAACCAACTATAACTAGCAGAATATGCCCTCTTACCTTAATCTGAATACACCCATTCATTTCATTGGGAAATATCACCAAATTTGCTTATCCTTTGAATAGTGTGAATTTATACATATTATGCAGGAAGGCAAGGAACAATATCTCTTTTACAATATCTCTTCTATATATACTCTACCCTGACAACCAATCTATTGAAACATTAGAAGCAGCATTGGAATGCAAAATTGGCAGATATTTGGCTCAGTGTGGTAGTTCAAATAACATCAAATAACATATAGCTAAAATATCACTCATTGCTATAAAATAAAATATATATACATATACATACATACATAATATTTTCAAGGTGAAATTTAGTTCCCTTTAAATTATATACAATCTACCCCAGTCATGTAATATGGGATGAAGACATTGTGGAAGCACAGGAACATTCTCAAAATGTATTGGGACTTGTAGCAAACATCTAGATAAACCTATTCTGCATATCTGGAATGCTGCTAAATTCCAAATAAATACAGACTGAAGAAATCAAACCATCCATGCAGAAATGCGATCATATCCAAGATATGGTATACAGTTTCCATGCAATATATATTATATGGACTATTGTAAAGCGCTACGGAATTTGCTGGTGCTATATAAATAAATGATGATGATGATAATGATGATGATATGGACAAACGTATTTGGACACTTGACCATTACACCAAAAGGGACTGTAATAACATTGTATGCAAATACATATACTTTAATATGGAGCTGGTCCCCCTTTTGCGGTGATAACAGCTTCCACTCTTCTTTGAAGGTTTTCCACAAAATGTTGGAGTGTTTCTGTGGGAATTTGTGCCTGTTCATTCTGTAGAGCATTTATGAGGTCAGGCACTGATGTTGGACGAGAAGGCCTGGCTCGCAATCTCCATTCCAGTTCAACCCAAAGGTGTTCGATGGAGTTGAGGTCAGGGCTCTGTGCGAGCCAGTCAAGTTCTAACACACCGAACTCAACAAACCATGTCTTTATAGTCCTTGCTTTGTGCACTGTAGCACCGTCATGCTGGAATAGAAAAGGTCCTTCCCAAACTGTTGCCACAAAGTTGGAAGCATAGGATTGTCCAAAATAACTTGATATGCTGAAGCATTAAGATCGCCCTTCACTGTAGATAATGGGCATAGCCCAAACCCTGAAAAACAGCCCCATACCATTATCCCTCCTCCACCAAACTTCACAGTTAGCATTATGCAGTCAGGAAGGTAATCTTTTCCCGGCATTCACCAAACCCAGACTCACCCATCTGACTGTCAAACAGAGAAGCATTATTTGTCACACCACAGAACATGTTTCCAATGCTCCACAGTCCAGTGTCGATGTGCTCTACACCACTCTATCTGACGTTTGGCATTGGTGATGTGAGGCTTGCATGCAGCCGCTCGGTCATGGAAACCAATTCCATTAAACTCCTGCTGCACAGTTTTTGTGCTTACATTAATAACAGTGGAAGTTCGGAACTCTTCAGCTATGAAATCACCAAGAGCATTGGCGAAATTTATGCACCATGCATCTTAGCAGTCATTGACCCCGCTCTGTGATTTTACGTGGTCTTTCGCTACGTAGCTGAGTTGCTGTTGCTCCTAAACGCTTCCACTTTCTAATAATATCACTTTTACGAACCATCTTATTGCAAAGTTGGCATATCAAAGTACCACGCTTGAGGTCACTGAGCTCTTCAGAACAACCCATTTTGTATCACAAATCTTTGCAAAAGGAGACTACATGGCTAGGTGCTTGATTTTATACACCTCTGGCAACAGGTCTGATTGAAACACCCCAATTCAATAATTAATAGGTGTGGCCAAATAATTTTGTCCATATAGTGTTTCTCTAGTTTGCTTAAGAAAAAAATTAAAACATCTCAGAAAATCTAGAAACCCTGGTATCTCTATAACTCCCCCTCTCCGCCATTTTCTTGATAGACACATATCCCTCAATATTCCCTCATTTAGATAATTCTTTCCCTTGATCCCCCCCCCCCACACTCTTTCACTCCCTCCCCTCTCCCATACCTATATACTTATAAAAACAACCAGCAGTTCCTCATCCTTTTAATTTTAATTTTTTCCATTAATTATTCCTCTCTATTCATAGATTATCATATATCCATTGAATCCTCTGACAGGTCCATCAGATATTGTTCTCTGCTGTTCTTTATGTTGTTTTTCGTTAATTTATTATTATTTATAGGTTCAACTGTATCTGACTGGATGCACAGATTACTTTTATTGTTTATATACTTACTGCTTTCACAAACAAAGAGATTCAAAGTAAATTAACAATTGTTAAAACCCATTCCTGTCAAATTACTCATGGATGTGTTCATTAACTAAGATTTAATGCAACATGGTTGTGTGTGTGTTTGAGGATGAGTTTTACCCATAGATTCCAGAAATCTATGAATTACTGAAAATCCATAAACATGCTACTAATCCCCCATTTAGTACCATAGTCTTAGCTATTAACTGACTTACCCTGATCCAGTTACTATGTACAACCATGAACATTTTGTCTCTGTTCTGTAAAATTGAGTTGAAAAATATTTTCTTGAAGAATTTTTCTTGGATCTTTTGACCAGAGACATAGAAATTAACAAATTCATATTATAAAAAACATTTTATGTAGACTACAAACATTGCAATAGGGATCTTGGGTCACTTCATTTGCCACTCTTTATAAGGATTGCATGGGACACATTACTTCTCTTTCATGTATGAGCCTTTACCTGCTACTGGTAATTTATATTATTTTTATGTTCTAGAAATTAATACGGGAAAGTCTTTTTAACGGTCAACCTGAATGATTAGAAGATCATTTATAATCCCTCATAGATACTGTATGTATGTAAAAATGTTCCAGTCGTTAAGTTGGTGGCTCACTTTAAATAAAGCTATGGAAGAATACAGATTTTATAACTATCTCAAGAATTACAATCATCATCCAAGTCACCTACTAAAGTGTTTCCCCGTCTCACAGTTCTATCATGTCTTGTACATTGCAGTGCTCCTGAGGTGTGTTCCTGGCATTCAAAGTTTATGTTTAACAAATTTCAATAAAGAGGGTACCTGACAGCACCTGTTCATTCCAGTGTATTACTGGGAGCACAACAACCTAGGCTTTTTAGGAGTGCTCAAACACAAGAAGTCTTTGTTTCATAGGTTTCATTTTTTTTTCATGCTACATATTAAAATCTTTAACAATGTTATTTAGTCTATTATATAATTGGATGAAACATTATTTACAAAATAAATTATGGATTTGTTCCTATAGGAAATGTTGCAAGTTAACATTCGGTTTGGCAATGTGTAATCCACCCCAGTAATATGCTAAACACCACTTTCAGTTTCCTTCTAAAACAGCTTCTTCTTAGTGTCATGATTTCAGTGTTTGCAATATCAGTTTATAGAGAAAACTGTTCCACCAAGCTGTGTGGCAAATAATGAGAGATTCATCAATACATTAACAGTAACATGTTTTGTACTTGTATTTTAAAATACCTGATTGGCAAAGTATATTTGGATTATATGATTCTGGGAATATAAGATCTTGAATTTGTGCATTCTCTATAGGAGACTAATAACAAAAGAAAAAGGCAAGCCTTCTACCTTTATAGATCTTAAACTTAGATCACACGGCTAGCCAATTGAGAGGAATGGTCATTAAATAGGTCTTTAAACAGTTCCTATACCAGTGTGATGCATTCTGAATTAACACATTACACTTTTTACAAATAAGGAAATTAGATTTACTAAACTGCGGGTTTCAAAAAGTGGGGATGTTGCCTATAGCAACAAATCAGATTCTAGCTGTCATTTTGTAGAATGTACTAAATAAATGAAAACTAGCATCCGATTGGTTGCTATAGGTAACCAAACCCGCAGTTTGGTAAATATACTCCTCATTGTGAAAATTAAACAAATAGATATGACTGTCAAATTATTCTTCATCTCCGGCGTGTTCAGCATCTTCATCGCTTAAATTTAAAGCGGCGCTGCATTGTAAAGGGAAACTTCCCTTTACAATGCAGCGCCGCTTTAAATTTAAGCGCTGAAGAGGCTGAACACGCCGGAGATGAAGAATCCGGAGATTCATACATTTACCCCTAGGAGTGAGTGAATTGCATTGTATTCGGTCCTATGGAACCAAGCCCGGCGCAAGTGTTGGCAGGACAAATCCAGACCTTGTCCCAAATGGTTCAAGAACTGTCTCAGCGGCAGATTGCCCAAGAACAGGCATCAAGAGCTTCGCAAGTCGCTCAGCCTTCTGTGGTAGAACCGAAAATGAATTTGCCAGATCGCTTCTCTGGGGACCGCAGACTCTTCCGCAACTTCTGTGAAAGCTGCAAGCTTTATTTCAAATTGAGACCACGCTCGTCCGGATCACCACAACAAAGAGTGGGGATAGTGATTTCCCTGTTACAAGAGGACCCTCAAACTTGGGCTTTCAGCTTGGATCCCAATAGTCCCCAATTACAAACTGTGGACACATTCTTTTCTGCTCTTGAATTATGACGACCCGGACCGAGTGGCTTCTGCAGAAGCACAGCTGCGATCTTTAGTACAAGGACGGCAGTCCGTGGAGGAATATTGCTCCAATTTCAGACGTTGGGCCTCAGATTATGAATGGAATGACCCAGCTCTCTGTAGTCAGTTCCCGGCTGGGGCTCTCAGAACAAATTAAAGATTCCTTTGTCCAGTAACCCACTGCGGGATCTCTCGAGGAGCTCATGCAGTTAGCCATTCGGATCGACAGAAGATTTAGAGAAAGGAAAGCTGAGAAGGAAAATCCTTCATCCTATTCTCCTATTCCTTCCCAAACGCCATCCACTGACCAGGTCGAGCCTATGCAGCTGGGAGCATATCGACTGTCGTCTGACGAACGCACCTGGAGGCGTACTTTGGGTCTCTGCTTGTACTGTGGAGAGAAGGGCCATCTGCTCCGTTTCTGCCCCGTTAAACCGGAAAAGACCAGGCCAAGTGAACATGGAGAGTGTCCACTTAAGCCTACAAGTCATCTCTCCTAAAAATTCCCTGCTTGTACCTGCTCAGCTCACTTTTAACAGATGGGATATTTCCGTTCCAGCCTTTCTGGACAGTGAAGCTGCCGGAAACTTTTTGGACTTTTCGGTCCTTGGGTTTCTCAGCCGTTCCTCTGGAATCCATCATCACTGTTTATGGTTTGGATGGGAATCGCCTAGATAAGGGTGAAATACATCATCGCTCACCTCCTCTGCAGTTAAAGTTGGGTGCCCTTCACTCCGAGACCATCTCTCTGTATCTAATTAATTGCACTTCGGTTCCTTTAATTCTGGGCCACCCCTGGCTTGTTCTTCACAATCCTTGTATCGACTGGACCAAGGGTGAGATCATCAAGTGGGGTCCTCGATGTCCTTCCACATGCTTGTCTCTACCACTCAGAATTACTCTGATCTGCCCTGAACGGTTGCCTTTTCCTTACCATGAATTCTCTGACGTTTTCTCTAAGAAAGAAGCAGATGTTCTTCCTCCTCACCGGGAGTACGATTGTGCTATTGACCTTGTCCCTGGTTCCAGGTTGCCAAAGGGAAGATTATATGCTTTATCTATTCCAGACACCCAAGCCATGGAATCGTATGTAAAGGAGAACCTGCAAAAAGGCTTTATTCGGTCTTCCAAATCTCCCGCCGGAGCAGGCTTCTTCTTTGTGGCTAAAAAAGATGGTGGGCTTAGGCCTTGTATTGATTACAGAGGGTTAAATAAAATAACCATTAAAAATACTTATCCTTTGCTACTTATTTCAGGTTCGATCAACTAAAAGGAGCCAAAATTTATTCCAAAATTGACCTGCGGGGGGCCTACAATCTGATACGTATCCGAAGTGGCGACGAATGGAAGACCGCCTTTAATACTCAAACAGGCCATTATGAATACCTCGTTATGCCCTTCGGCCTCAGCAACGCTCCAGCTGTTTTTCAAGACTTAATCAATGATTTCCTTTGCGAATTCTTGGGTTCCTTCGTAGTGGTCTATTTAGATGACATATTTATTTATTCCCGCTCATTAGAACAACACCGGGAACATGTTCGACAAGTTCTTCTGAAGCTCCGTCATCATCATCATCTGTATGTGAAACTAGAAAAATGTGACTTCGAAGTCTCCAAGGTCACTTTTCTAGGATATGTCATTTCTCCTGAAGGCTTCGCCATGGATCCCACAAAAGTACAGGCTATTCTCGACTGGATACAACCCTCTAATTTAAAGGTCATCCAAAGGTTCCTGAGATTCGCTAATTATTACAGGAAGTTCATCAGTGCTTTTTCTATCCTTGTCACTCCTATCACAGCTCTGACCCGTAAGGGTGCTGACCCTAAAGTCTGGCTGCCTACTGCAGTTTCTGCCTTTGAAGCCTTGAAACGTGCTTTCGTGTCTGCCCCAGTTTTGAAACATCCTAATCCAGATCTTCCCTTTATTGTCGAGGTCGATGCTTCTGATGTAGGAGTTGGAGCCGTATTGTCTCAGAAAGATCTTAAAGACCACCGCCTTCATCCCTGTGCCTATTTGTCTCGAAAATTCTCTTCCGCTGAAGAACATTACGACCTGGGCAATCGTGAATTACTGGCCATCAAATGGGAACTAGAAGAATGGCGCCACTGGCTTGAAGGAGCAAAATATGCTATCACAATATATACGGACCATAAGAACTTGTCCTACATCGAGTCAGCTAAGAGGTTGAATTCCCGGCAGGCACGGTGGTCCCTCTTCTTCTCTCGCTTCCACTTCGTTATTACTTTCCGGCCTGGTTCAAAGAACCTTAGAGTGGATACCCTGTCTCGCAGCTTTATCTCTGCTTAAACTCCAGTTTCTGAGCCCCGTTCCATTATTCCCGCTTCTTCTATTTTAATTGCCTTCACGCAGAAGCTGGGTGAAACCCTTCAGCAGTGTCAACCACAGGCACCTTCTGAAACTCTAGGAAATCGGTCTTCTCAGAGTGTCATGACAACAAGGCTTCTGGACATCCCGGTATTGCCAAGACCATCGAAATTGTCTCTCGTACTGTCTGGTGGCCGTCATTATCTGCGGATGTGAGAGAGTATGTATCATCCTGTGACCTGTGTTCCAAGAACAAAGTTTCTCAAAGTTCCCCTTCTGGGTTATTACTGCCGTTACCTGTCCTGGTCAGACCACGTATCCATGGACTTCATCGTTGATTTACCTCCATCTTCCGGGTACAACACCATCTGGGTAACGGTGGATCGGTTTAGTAAAATGGCCCATTTTATTCCTTTGACCAAGTTACCTTCGGCACGCTCTTTGGCCACTTTGTTTGTCAAACATGTATTTCGTTACCATGGTCTACCGGAAGATATTGTGTCAGAGCGGGGTTCACAGTTCATCGCAGTGTTCTGGAAGGCCCTCTGCTCTCTCCTAGGCATCAGTCTCAGTTTATCATCTGCCTACCACCCACAGTCAAATGGATAGACCAAAAGGGTGAATCAATCCTTGGAGCAATACCTTCGATTGTATATATCCAAGCATCATGACGACTGGGCTGACCTCCTTCCATGGGCCGAATTTGCATACAACGCATCCCACACTTCTTCCCAGTACTCTCCCTTTTATTGTAACCTGGGGTACCATCCCAGAGTCAATTCATTATCCTCTCTATCCACTAATAGACCATCTGAAAGCAGAGCCACGGCCACCCGGCTTAGGAAGATCTGGAAATAAGTGCATCAGTCCTTACTCCGAGCTTCCTTTAAGTCTAAGGTCTTTGCTGATCTACATTGGTCCACTTGTTCATTCGAGGTTGGAGATTTAGTGTGGCTCTCTACTCTGAATATAAGACTCCGTCAGCCTTGCAAGAAACTAGGACCTAAATTTATTGGTCCATTTACCATTCTAAGACAAGTTAACGCAGTGGCCTTCAAACTGAAGCTTCCTGAATCTCTAAAAATCCCCAGTACCTTCCACTGCTCTTTGTTGAAACCTGCCCAGTCTTCCAGAGAATTCAAACCTCGACAGCCCCCTAGATCTCAGCCAGTTTTGGTGGACGGACATCAAAGAATTTGTAGTCGAGAAGTTCCTTGATTCGAAAAAGGTGCAGGGTCAGTTCCACTACTTGGTTCATTGGAAAGGATACGGCCCGGAGGAAAGGTCCTGGGTACCACAAAGAAATCTTCACTCAGATGAATTACTCGCTGATTTCTTTAAAAAGTTTCCAGGAAAACCTGGGTGTCGAGGTTCCTTGACCCCTCCTCAAGGGGGGGTACTCTTACGAGCCGCAGCGGCTCTGGGCACAGCCGCGGCTCACTTCCGGTTCTGGCTTAGCATCCCGGCCGTCGTCATGACGACCGGGACATCACTTCCTCCTGGTCCCGGCCATTGCCTAGGCAATGGTCGGGACGCTCTTAGCCTCTAGCGCCGCGTCCCGACATCTAGGGCAGCCGGGCGCGTGCGCACATTCTACATAGTTATAGCCCAGCTGGGCTAAATAGTACCTGCTGTGCAGGACAGTTTTTCAATGGTTCTCATCTGTTTATAAGGCAGGAAGGAACAAGCCCTCCCTGCCGGTTATAGTTCCTGTTTCAGTGCTCTAGCCTGCTCTCTGCTCCTGCTTGCTTTGGAATCTGTTTATTGTTGCCGACCCTAGCCTGGATATCTGACTACGTTTGACTGCCTGTGCCCCTTGATTTATTGCCTGGAATTTTACACTGCTGTTTTGCCTGTGACCTCTGACCTCGGCTTGTCTACTAGATTCTCTGTTTGCTGCCGGCCCTCGACCCTTGCCTGGACTTCACTCTGCTGGTGGCTCCTATACTCTATCGCTGGGTTCTCCCCAGTCAGTGCACAACTCAAGACCCTCTGTTGTCTGCAGCCAAGTCTGTCCCCACCACTAGGGGCTCCAGTGAACACCAGACTTCAGAGCAGACTCCGGGTTTTGATGTACTGACTGGAGGGGTTCCTAACAAGGACCGAAAAGACGGAACTTCGACTTTGTTTGTGAGTGCTATGATTGGCGCTACTATAGAAGAAAAGGATGGTATGAATCTTCTATAGCAGTTAGGGAACCCCAAGAATCTTTGGTTGGCCTAAAGATTAACAGGCACTGCTCAATTCAATAGGGCTTGTACCTTAGAGAAGCCTTCAGCAGATATGATGTAGTCCAAATTCACATTTCTCCCTTTTGGCAAACGACTAGCAAAGTCTTAGGCATTCAAGGAATTGATATACATGGGGTGTATGATCTGTGAGATTAGAATAAATCATAATATAGTCAAGATAAACCACAACAAAATATCCCAGAAAATCTCAGAGAGTATCATTGATGAGGTTTTGGAACACTGCAGGAGTGTTGCATATGCCAAATTACATTACCAGGTACTCATAATGTCCTGAATTGGTATTAAAGGCTGATTTCCATTCACCACCAGCTTTTATTCTAATCAGATTCAGGGCTAGATTAACCCGAGGTCTAACTGGGCTACAGCCCGGGGGCCTCGGGCATCCAGGGGGCCCTTGACAGTGCTCAGCGACATTATTGATCGGTGCGGGGGCAGGGGCGCCCACGGCCAGATTAATGCTACTGACCCTGTCACTGTAGTCCTCCCGCGGCGCTCAGTAATCTCCTTACTGAGGAGATCTCGTGAGTCTCACTCTCCCAAGATTTTCTCAGTAAGGAGCTTACAGTGCGCCGCGGAAGGACTACTGTGACAGGAGAACAGAAAGAGGTAAGGTCTTGGGGTGGGGGGCGGCGGGTGGCTCACGGGGGGCTCACAGGGGGGCCTCATGGGGGAATGGTGGCCCCCTTAGCTCAGGGACCTCCACTCCCTTAATCCGGCCCTGATCAGATTGTAGGCTTCTCGAACTTGTCAAAAAGTTCAGAATGAATGAAAAAGGATATTGATTTTTTATTAAGTCAACGGAAATCAATGCAGGGGTGTAAAATCTGTCTCTAGCTGGTTATTTAGAAGGCTATATATAACATCGGCATTTTTTTTTCTATGGAACAGGTAATTCAATAGAGTCTAAGGTGTTCTGACAAAGTGATGGAGTAAATCCAATGGTTTCTCCAAAGAAGAAAGAGATTACTACTTCAGGCTTGATCCGTTTAAGAAAGGCTTATTTCCCTTTACAGCTGGCAAGGCAGCAGTCTCTCTTCACTGTCACTCTGCTTTCAGTGAGCACACAAGTCTCATTCAAAGGAATATTGTCGGTGTTCACAGTCCTGTGCTGTAACCTCCGTTACTTCACTCAGTCCAGAGGAAGCCATAATCCTTTGCCAGTCCTGTCAACCAGTTTTATGGTCAACAAGTCTCCCTCTCTTATCTTTGATAGAACTTTTTGTTCAGAAGACCTTATCTCTCAAGGCTGGATCATAATCCTAATTGGAGGTTTTTATCTCCCTGGGGCTGGAGCATATAAAATAGTATTTACTAAGACACTGGAACAACGCTGTGACAACGATTTTGTACACACACTGGTGATCTAATACTTTTTCATCTTTGAATGAATGAATGATTTACTATATTAGATAATTATTAGATAATTATATGGACATGGTCGACATCATCATGGCAGCTAGAGAATATTATGAAGAATTTGCTAGTATATGGTGTCAGTGGCTTGACTATAAAGAATCCAAAAACTAAATCACAAGCCAATCAACCAGATACACCTAATTTATTCTTCTAGTTACACATTTACTTATATGCGTTCTGTGCAAGCAAAATCATTTTATCTCACATTGTTTAATATGCTTTCGAAATTTGAACTCTGTTCTATCATGAAACCCCTTCCTATCCTCTATTTCGTATGATTTTCCCTTTCCATGTATACAAAAATTTTCAATCACATTTTCTTAGTTTGATATTGGAAAAAGACAAATACTAGATTGTCTTGTCTTACTTTTTATTATTTTGTATTAGAAATTGTGATCTGTTTTAGCTTACTGCAATGTCAAATTTTATCAATAGAGAGAAATTTACACAAAAAAAGACACTAAAAAAAAAACTTGATTGGATTACTAAAGATTAAGTAGCATTTAATTAGCATTTACGTTTTTTTAATGACAACTCTTAGTTTATTTCCTGCAAAAAAAGATTAGTCTAGATTGTTAATCTATGGGTCAAATCACATCACTGTGCTTGAGCAGCAAAAATGTAAAACAAACTTTCTAAAACAGTATGTCAAGGCCATCTGGTTTGTAACCATCAAGCTGAGAGATCGAATGTAAATGTACACCAAATTTAAAGGGCAACTAGACTCATAATGCAAGTTATTCATATGAGCTACTTCCTGAACTCTATAGTAAATTTATAAGAGAACTCAGCGCTGCTGAATGTGTCTACATAAGTAAAAAAGTAGATGGTGTGTCTACAATTTCATACAATAAACAATAACAGCCAAAGAGACAAACTCAAATAAAAAATTCAGATGATGGGTAGATCCATATGTCATAGTGTTCTGATTTTTCCCTCCATATTATGTGAGAGTGAGATATAGCATAAAAATAAATAAAAAATACAACATAGTATGATATCGTTGAGATAAATTATTGCACAAGAAATCAGTGAACAGTCCATAAACTTTAGTTCCACCACAACTTCTCTATGTGGTTCCAATTACTAGACAATAGATAAACGCCTTCAGTGCTCAAATAGTTTCACTGTGATATGTTATTTGATCCGTCACCTTAAGTGAAAACACTTACAAGAAGAAAATGAATATGAAGCCTGGTATCAAATTTCTTTAGATTTCTCCATGGAGATATTGGGAATTTCTTCCAGATGTAATCCCTCAGTTCCAATATAGAGAAAAAAATTAAAAACGGATCTAGTGTAATATCGTTTGACTAAAAATAAATTTTTATTGGACATTTTTAAAAAATTAAAATACATATAGGAATGAATTAAAACTCTGGAACATGGTGATATGAGGATTTCTACCAGATAGAAGTGGATAAGGGCATGTTGTTATAAGTGCCCGGGGTGCACAATCACCACTTCTTTGGCAGTCCAGATGACAAGGAATGGATCCTGATAAGTTCCAGATTTGGTAGCCCTATTATTCCCTTAATATGGGTCTTTTTCAAGGATCCATTTTACCTATGTAGACACATTCAGCAGCGCTGAGTTCTCTTATAAATTTATTATAGACATCATTATTTTGGGAATACTGTGTGATTCCAACAGGAGGACTAGCAGCAGCTATCATTAGCGCAGTTCACCACCTTCACCTACTTTGTATTATTTGTATTACTTCCTGAACTACTGACCCTCAGAGATATTAATTCACACATTTTAGGAATATATCAGAACTAATATTTTGGAAACAAGGTTTTGATTCAGTGTGCAGGACTGAATCCTATACACACTTAGGGCTAGGTTTACTAAGCTGCGGGTTTGAAAAAGTGGGGATGTTGCCTATAGCAACCAATCAGATTCTAGCTGTCATTTTGTAGAAAGTACTAAATAAATGAAAGCTAGAATCTGATTGGTTGCTATAGGCAACATCCCCACTTTTTCAAACCCGCAGCTTAGTAGATCTAGCCCTTAGTCTTTTGGAGACTGGAATGCTTGAGGACATCCAATCACTATTTATATGTGAGCATACAGAATAACATATTGTAAGAACTACCAAATGAGTGACTCCTTACTCCGGTCTTTTTAACCAGTTGCTATTTTATTTTGTCACAACAACACTGTAATATGATCATCAAATGTTTCATAGCTTCCTGATAGTAGCTAAGCCCACCAGCCCTAGCTATCGTCCAGCTGCTATTCAGCGTCAGAAGCCCCGCCCACCAGATCCACAATACTTTTAGCAATCAGCAATCACATCTATGTCGTGCACCTGTGAGTAAAATCCTTCCTTATGGTAACAGTAGGATCCTTAATCCTGTCTGTACCTTTCCCTTGGGGGACGGGTCCTGTTTTGGTTATCAGGGCATGGTAAATTACCCCCTTTTCCACAAAACATTTGCATAGAACAACCATTAAGCCATTACTTTAAACACACACACATTATTCATGCTTGAATTGGATATTTCTATTTACCAATATGTGAAGAGCCAAAGATACAGTGAAAACTTTTTTAGGGTTTCTTCCTTTTTATCAAAGCCTACATGCCAGAGAAGGTTGCCCTCGCCTATTTATCATGGACAGTGGCAGTACAAGTATTGTTATTAGCTTTAATTTATAAGGCACCACAAAGGGTCTGCAGCGCCGTACATGACATATACAGAAAACAGTGACCCATGACACAACATGACACAGAAGGAACAAAACATGAAGAACAAAAATATATACACACACACACACACACACACACAAGTAACATGGTAACGCAAATCAAATTATTTCTGGGAGAACGAATGAAGGTGATGGTAGAAATCAGCGAGAAGTAGGCCGAGACAAGGGAGTTAGGAGGAGGACTGATAGACTTGAATAAAGAAACGAGTCTTAAGGGCACGGTTGAAGCCTTTGAGAGTAGATGCTACCCTGATGGAACGTGGAAGATTGGAACAGCTGGGGAGCAGCACGGGCAAAGTCCTGGAGAAGGCAGTGAGAAGAGGTGATCAGTGAAGTAGTGAGGCGGCGGTCACAGGCAGAGCGGAGGGGGCGGCTAGGAGTGTAGGTAGAGATGAGATTGGAGATGTAGAGGGCGAGGATTGATTGAGAGTTTTAAAGGTGAGGATGAGGAGTTTAAATTTAATTCTGTAGGCCATGGGGAGCCAATGTAGTGATTGTTGGAGAGGGACAGTAGAGATGGAGCGACGGGAGAGAAAAATGAGGCGGGCAGCAGCAATGAGTATAGACTTAAGAGGGTCAAGGTGAGAGTCAGGTAGGCCAGAGAGAAGAAGGTTACAGTAGTAAAGGCGAGAGAATATAAGCGAGTGAACAAGGGTTTTTGTAGCTTCCATGGTGATAAAGGGGTGTATCTTGGATATATTCCGAAGGTGAAAGTAGCAGGATTTTGAGAGGGACAGAATGTGAGGTTTGAAAGAGAGGGAAGAATTAAGGATGACCCCAAGGCATCGGACTTGAGGGACAGAGATGAGGCAAGGGTAGTGTTATTAACAGAAATAGAGAGGGGGGAGGTGTGAGAGTCCTGGAAGAGGGGAAGACGATAAGTTCAGTCCTGGAGATATTGAGTTTAAGGAAGCACTGGGACATCCAAGATGAGATGGTGGAGAGACAGCAGGAGACACGAGACAGAAGAGAAGGGGAGAGGTCAGGGGATGAAAGATAAACTTAAGTATCATCAGCATATAGGCAGGGCCGCCGAGAGGGGGGGGGGGCGGGTACAGTTTACCCGGGCCCGGCCATGCCAGGGGGCCCGGGCCGGGCCCCCGCTGCTAATTAATTTTTTTTTTTTTAATTTTTCTGTCTTGCGCTTTTTTTTTAACTTTTTTTTTTTTTTCCCGCGGGGGGGGGGGGGGGGGGGGGGAGGGGGGGGGGGTCTTGGGAGCTGGGAGGAAGAATAAATTAAAAAAAATAAAATAAAATAAATACTCACGTGATCGCGCGGCGCCGTGTCCCTCCTCTCCTCCATTCACACTGACTGCCGGGCGTGACGTCATCAAGTCACGCCTGTCAGTCAGTGAGGAGCGCCGCAGCCAGCAGGAAGAAAGAAGACAGAAGAGGAGACAGAAGAGCAGAAAAGAAAAGAAAGAAGTTGACAAAAGGTAAGTAAAGAAACGGAGAGGCAAGGGGAGGAAAACAGAGAGGGACAGTACTATAAAGAAAGGGGACAGAGAAACAGAGGAGGAAAAAAAGGAGAGAGCCACAGAGGAATAAAAAAAAATTGGGGAAAGAGGAACAGAGGAGGGGAAAAAAAGTGGGAGAGAGAAACAGAGGAGGGAAAAAAAGGAGAGAGCCACAGGGGAATAAAAAAAAAAGTGGGAGAGAGGAACAGAGGAGGAAAAAAAGGAGAGAGTCACAGAGGAATAAAAAAAAATTGGGGAAAGAGGAACAGAGGAGGGGAAAAAAAGTGGGAGAGAGCCACAGGGGAATAAAAAAAAAAGTGGGAGAGAGGAACAGAGGAGGAAAAAAGGAGAGAGCCACAGAGGAATAAAAAAAAAATTGGGGAAAGAGGAACAGAGGAGGGGAAAAAAAGTGGGAGAGAGGAACAGAGGAGGGAAAAAAAGGAGAGAGCCACAGGGGAATAAAAAAAAAAGTGGGAGAGAGGAACAGAGGAGGAAAAAAGTGGGAGAGAGGCACAAAGTAAAAAAGAAGGGGGAAAAGCAGCATGGAGGTCGCAGTGTGAGCATAAGGGGGTACAGTGTAGTTGTGATGAAGGGGCACAGTATTGTGTGTGTAATGGCACAGGGGGCTTGTTGCAATGTAGTGTGTGTGAGGTAGGTGGCAGCTAATTAATGGGCGCTATTTTGTTTGTAGGGTGATGGTGAGGCAATTTAATAGTAGGGACTATTAATTTAAGATGGGGTGGTTTGGGGGCTATTGAATCTTGGGGTGAGTTTAGGGAGAATGAGGTCTATTTATTAAATGTGACTATGAATTATTTAATGGCAGTGATGGTTGCGGGAAATAGGTATTGCTGGGGCTGTTTGCAGGAAGGGATATAGGTTTATTTATTAAATGTGAATAGTATTATTTTAATGTTGGGGCTAATTATTAATCGTGGGTGCTATTGATTTAACGCTGGGGCTGGCTGTAATTTTCTAAATGTAGCCATTTTTTTTTCAAAATAGGTCCTTCAACATTTCTGGATCCGGACAAGCCACAACTAAAGAAAGCAGCAGCCACAGGTGGAGAAAGTGAGAAGAACAGGTAGGAGAGAGCAGCACAGTGTGTGAAATGTTGTGATTCTAGTAGGGACAATACCAATTTTTGGTGAATGTTGTGTCCAATGTAAGGTGTAGGCCAAGACTGAACTGTTTGTGTACACACTGCATTGTTTGTATACTACCCTGTGGTGGTAGATGTCCTGAAAGTCAGGAGTGCTTGAACATATGTGACGCTCCGGCGAATTGAGAGCCTAGTGGTTTTTATGTTAGCCACGCCCCAATGGCACGTTGCCACGCCCCAAATGCATGACCACACCTCCCAAAAATTTTGCACTGCCGTTTGGCTAGCCACGCCCCTGAATATATGACCATATACCTAATTTTTTTTGCGCCGCCGTAAGGCGGCGCAAAAAAATTTTGGGGCTTACTTCACTATGAGGGGGGCCCCATGAATTTGTTGTACCCGGGCCCTGAATTCTTCTTGGCAGCCCTGCATATAGGTGGTACTGGAGACCAAAGGAGCGGATGAGGACACCAAGGGAGGAGGTACAGAGGGAGAAAAGCAGGTGGCCAAGAACGGAACCTTGAGGAACGGTTAAAGGAAGAGGGGGGGGGGTGTAGAGTCATGTGTAGAGACTGAGAAGGTGAGGTAAGAGGAAGACCAGGAGAGGACAGTGTTAAAGAGGCCTATAGATTTGAGAGTTTGCAAAAGGAGTGGGTGGTCAACGGTATCGAAGGCAGCAGAGAGGTCAAGAAGGATAAGAAGGGAGTAGTGTCTTTTGGATTTAGCGAGGAGAAGGTCATTAGTGACCTTAGTGAGGGCAGTTTCAGTGGAGTGGATGGGGCGGAAACCGGATTGGAGCGGGTCAAGGAGTGAGTGAGAAGAGAGAAAGGAGGTGAGACGGTTGTAGACAAGCCGTTCAAGGAGTTTGGAGGCAAAAGGAAGAAGCTATAATCCTATATCTACCGCCATCTTAGAATGGCAGGGGAGAAGTTTAAGGAAAATATGCTTTATTAGTAAAATAAAGCATTTTTAAAGTACCGTATATACTCGAGTATAAGCCGAGTTTTTCAGCACATTTTTTGTGCTGAAAAAGCCCCCCCTCGGCTTATACTCGAGTGATAGTTAAAGACCACAATGCACGGCCGTAAGGAGGGTGGTGCCTGCCTCCATAGCTTCAGCCCGCTTAAGGGCTGAAGAGAAAGAGAAGGAAAATATTAACTCAAGAGTTTGGTGGACAAACAAAATCAACTCACAAGAGTTTGGTGCTTGCTGTTAGTTCCGCAGTGGAACGCATGTGCGTTCCACAGATAGGAAGCTTGGCACTTGCAATGCAAGTGCCGAACTTCCTGTCTGTGGAACGCACATGCGTTCCACTGCGGAGCTTTCGGCAAGCACCAAACTCTTGTGAGTTGGGAGGAGACATTAATATCTCTGAGGATAAGGCAATCGGACCTTGGGTATATATCTTTGCATGTGTATTTAAATTATGGTGAGGTAGCTGAGCATAAAACATTACCTCTGTGTGTGCAATAATGTATTTTTCAGGAAGCGGGGTATTGGCTGGAGCCAGGCTGCCCCCCTCTCTCCCTGAATGTCTGTGTAGTTCCGCAGTGGAACGCATGTGCGTTCTGGCACAGACAGTCTTACAGACATTCAGGGAGAGAGGGGGGCAGCCTGGCTCCAGCCAATACCACGCTTCCTGAAAAATACATCATTGCACACACAGAGGTAATGTTTTATGCTCAGCTACCTCACCATAATATAAATACACATGCAATGATATATACCCACGGTCCCATTGCCTTATCCCCAGAGATATTAATGTCTATAGCAGTGCAGTCCTAGTCAAAAGTTTATATAAATCACTTATAAGAAGATGAACAGGGAGAGATAAATGTGTATTTCTGTGTCATATAGTCTTTGAAAAGATTTGTTGTATTCTTTTTGGGGGGGGGGGGGTATTTTTGTAAACTGACAGATATCATCATCATCATCATCACCATTTACGGTATTTATATAGCGCCATTTCCCACCCTAGACTTATACTCGAGTCAATAAGTTTTCCCAGTTTTTTGTGGTAAAATTAGGACTCTCGGCTTATATTCGGGTCGACTTATACTCGAGTATATACGGTAATTGTATTTTTTCTATTCTTTACAAAAAAAAATTTTTTTTAACTTTACAGTTCTGTTATGTGTAGGGAACTGGGCCTGATTTAGAGTTTCATCCGCCCTAGGTTAATACACCCGTAGTGCTCGCCCCCACCACCACCTCAGCAATGTATAGGCTAATAGGAATACTCCTGAATATGGAGTATTCTCCAGCATTCAAATTTAGACAAGACTATGCAGCTTGCTCTTACCTGTTCTTGCAGGTTTGACCATCTGCCGTTCTTGTAGCCTCCTTGTCGTCTAGCTGGATTCTGGAAATTTGGGGACCTATTTTGAAAATATGCAAAAATTGTATTACAACGAGAAATGTTAAGAAACTCTGAACGATTAGACTCTTTCAGTCAGACACATCACTCCATTATGGCCAGATAAAACTACACCAGAGCACAGGCATATATAGACAATAAAATATGTGAAAAACTGTTGTTAAAGAGCTTTAATCAAATACAATAATCTACTAGCCCCTTCTGACTAGCATTAACCCCCCCCCCTCAGCCACATCAGTTCCCCTTCAGCCACTAAATCAGCCCCCCCCCCCTTTAACTACTACATCAGTCCCCCTTCAGCTATTTCATAAGTTTCCATTCACCCACTTCATCAGCCCCCGTGAACCATTTCACCCTCCCCGACATCCAGACTCACTTACCTGTTAACGTTCTGGCACAGTAGTCTTCGTCATCACAGGCAGCCAAATAACAAAGCTGATTGGCGTTAGCTACCTTTAGTGTGGGCTGTGGTTCTTAGTCCAGTCTTGCAAGATGTTCTAATCCTCATCTCTGGAGACTGGTCTAAGAACCGCAGTCACACTGACAGGCTGCTAGCAGCAATCACATACAGCCTGATCAGTTTAATGGTTTGAACGAGTCCTGGTAGGGAATCGCCTCTTGTATAATCACAGTTGGGTATAATGTGGGAATAGTGGGAAGGGTAAGGGTGAAGGGGGTTCACTTAAGGAAATGGTGAGATGCATCCTTCCTACTTTATGCCAAAGCATCTTTTCCCACCACTGTGCAGGCTAAATTATCTGGTAGAGAAAAGGGGACAGTAGATATATCATAAATGTCATAAAGCTCTTCTTTGTTTCGAAAAAGGTTGCCATATATATTAGAAAAATCCCTTAATTTAGGTTCTATAGAGGGATTTTCTGGATTTCTTCCCAGGTGGAATAACCTAAACGAGGACTATCAATAGGCTTTAAAATTTTTAGGTCCGACTCCTGTAATTGCGGGATTTTGTGTATAACCCTGCCTAATAAAAAACTGGGGAGCAATTCAGGAAGAGAGCAGCAACTTGAAGATATAGTGAGGCGAAATGCCAACGCGCGTTTCGCTCCTAGAATTTTGAAGGCAAAGTGACAGACGAATTGACAGTTCTTATATAGTGAAGAAAATAGGTGTGTCATTTGATGACACTTAGTATCCAAGCCAATGGTAATCATAATATTATAAAATGCAACAACATACCTAGTGATATTGATTATATCTGTAATATAGAGCTTTATATTTTTATACCTCTTTACACCTTGTGGACTGATTAATTTTATTCAGATCCAATAAAATTCCCACTTTTTGATATTAGTGAGGCCATGCAATTCATTTTGCATTTTTAAATCACAGCACACACTGATTTTATTTTCACAGTTTTTATTATTTCGCTCTCTCTTTTCCAATCCTTTTAATATATATCCAATAAAAGTTCTATTTTAATAATTGCAACCCCGGAGTGCCTCTGAGATACACATTTCTTTTTCTTTTTCAACTTGATATTTGCATAAGAATGTGTTGGGTGCACCCTTCAAGAGTGTACATGTTTCTCTGGAATAGCTATTTTATTGTATAACAAATTAAGGGGCAGCATCTAGCAATTATACCTGGTGCATTTTTTTTTTAACTCTCTCTTCTATATATCATAAATTTCAGCTCCATGGCAATGAGTTACATAATCCAGCACAGTTTAAAGAGATTATTTTAATATAATACAATAATAAAAACCCAGATTAATATCTATTGGGTCAAAAGTGCTCAAACCCAGTCTCGAGGACAAAGTTTGGGCACCTCTGATATAGGCTGTTCCTATTTCCTATTTATAGCACTGTGTTTGTCATACTTACCGTTTAACTTAGTTGTAAATGCAGAACATTAGGGAATTTCAGTAAACCACAATTTCCTGGAAACAAAACTCAGCCATATAATTTTGTGCAGACAGTCACCATTAAACATTCCCAACTTAATAATACATACAAAAAAAATATATATTCAGGTTAATAGTTTGATCCATAAAAATGTACTCTTTTAGTTGTTTACCTTTTATGCTATGGAGGCTGATGTCACAGGCTTTTAGCTAGTTACTCCTAGAAATAGATTCCTACTGTGACACGATGGACCGCCTATGCCACACTGTCTGTTGTTGCTGGGAACCGGCTGGGCTTACTTTGCCACCGTTCCCTTTCTTTATCCCAAATGCGCCCTCTTGCCGCAGTAGGAGGGGCTTACACTAGCTGCCACCACTGGACTCCTTACCGGCATCCAGTACCGAGTTTCTTCTTGGTAAATGACGCTGCTAGCGTATCTTGTTGCTGGTGTACCTGGGCTGGTAACTCTGGACCTCTTACTGTGGAACAGGGTTGCTGTGAATGGATCCCCCCCTGGCCTATCACACTGACCAGGGCTGCTGGGTAGCAGGCAGAGCGGTGGTACTGAAATGCTTGAGTCCAAGGGGTAAATGTATGAACATGCGGGTTCTTCAACACCCGCGTGTTCAGCGTGTTCGGCGATTAAATTTCAAGCGGCGCTGCATTGTAAAGGGAAACTTCCCTTTACAATGCAGCGCCACTTGAAATTTAATCGCCGAACACGCGGGTGTTGAAGAACCCGCATGTTCATACATTTACCCCCAAACCTCAGAACAACCGGCGAACGGATTAGATTTAGGGTCTAATCTGTAGATCACAGGAATACAGCAATATTGAAGATGTTTTCAAGCAGGTCTTGAAGCAAGATGTTTATTTGCTCACACTGGTTTGGTACCAGTGTGATCAGGTCAAATGTTGAAATCAGAAGAACACTTACATGCTCACACAGCTCATCTTTTATACAGTTCAGAAATAGTCTATTTTTAGAATCAGGATGTACCCTGCTTCTCAAAACATAGATTTACATGCATTTCATGGCTAACAAAATGTACACTTATCTATGAAATTCACTCTGTGCAAAAGGTCACACACACAGTAACGACCTCCTGCTGGGTCTTTGGCCAGAGCAGGCATGACACTTCCTCACAAAACTTCGTTAGCACTTTCTGCTATCAGACTCCCTTTCACATAATTGGAGGTTTCCACTAGCAACCTTACAAATCCTAAACAATGACACTTCCATACTAAATACATCCCAATACATATAAGACATCCATCCACAAAGGCCTAATGTATCAGATATATGCATCAGAAATAAGGCATATCCTTTAGCAAGGTGAAAACAGGAAAAAACTGTTTCTACCCTGGTCTCAGAGATAACGATTTCCTATCTCAGAATATATACAATATTAAAAATAAGTGCATTGGCAATTTATATAAATCAGCGCCCTGCGCTATTTCCCGTAAATAAATTGATACCATAAGTTATTTATGAGTTATCCAGTCACACCTACAAATGGAGCAAATTTATTTGGGTCAAAGGGTGCAATCCAGTGATAGGAGCATAGCTTTTGCTTTACTTAACCTTCTAAATATTAGCTGTGGTAATACTTATTATTTATAAAGCCCCCTTGCATTTAGGATGTAAGCTCTCATAAGTAGAACCCTCTTTCCTCGTGTTCCCCTTCTACAAAGTCTACTTCCCTAGCCCATCTTTCTTGAATTCATGCTTCAGCACACAGGTCTACTTCATGTGGTCTCTATTTCCCACTTATACACACAGTCTTGTAATTAACTTAATCTTTATCTGCATTGCTATGTTGTTTGTATAGTGCATGTATGTGTTTTTGTTGCTGTCTGTGTAATGTATATTATGGTTAATCCATACAATGTTCTTCACCTAATGTATGGTGCTGCCTACTATGTAGGGCACCTTATAAATAAAAGTTGATTGCATGCATTAATAAAAGCTTGAAATATATAATGTAAAGCTTTACATTAAGGGGATTGTGATACAAATAACATAAAATGATATGAAATAAAAGCAAAGATGGCACTGCCAAAATGAGCTTACAAATTAGGAGGTGTCACAACAATTGATACATAAGGTAGTGTTGTGGAATAGCATTTGTGGCTGGTGGTGGGGAAAGTGAGTGTGGCTGTTGTAAGGTAGAAGTGTTTTCAGACACCACTTAAAGCAGCCATGGGCCACTGGCATTTCTGTGCCGCTACTGGTAGGGTGATACAGTGGAATAAGGAAAGACAGTGAGAGGCATAGATATGAAAGTTAAACCACTCACTGTAGAAATGTCAATACAGTCAGCTGCTGGCAATCATGACTGTCCTTCATTATATATTTCAACTGAACCTCCTTCCTCTTCTGGTTCTGAAAAAGGTTTTCACTCTTTTGCTGCATGGGCACTTCTGCCGTCACTAAGGAGGACGCAGAGAAAAGAAGGTACAGATAGCGGAAGAGCAATGACAGTCGAACTTACTGGATCCAGCAGCTGAACTGATATGGTGTTCAAGTAGATCTTCAAAACAAACTTGGTGGTAATGCACTGTAATTTCCCACTGCCTATACACATTTTTAAGTTTTATTTGTGAGATTATTATGTGAGAGATAGGGCACAGAACTGATCTAAAGTAAAGTCATCTTCATTGCCTTCAGCATGCCATACATACATAAGGTTATGTTACAATCCCTAGGTCTTCAGGACATTGTCCTATGGTTCCCATCCTACATATCTAATCTAATCTGGATCCACTTCCTCTCTGCTTCATTTATCAGTAGCACCACAAGGCTCAGTCCTAGGTCCTCTGCTCTTCTCTATCCATACCAATTCTCTTGAAAAACTAATGAGCTCTATTGGATTTCAGTATCATCTCTGTGGAATTTATCAATCCTCTCCTGATCTCTCAACATCTGTGTTGGCCCACTTTACTGACTGTCTTTCTGCCATATCTTCTTTGATGTCCTCTTGTCAGTTCAATTTCATTTAAGTTTATTATGAAATAAGTTAATATTTCCACCAGCCAAAAGAAGTTACCTACCTTACATTTCTATGTCGGTTGACAACATAACAATAAATCCTACCCCACAAGCTTGCTTCCTACATGTGATCCTTGACTCCCACACCGATTCTATATCTAAATCATGTTACATACATCTAAAGAACATTTGCATAATACGGACATATCTCACACTGCACAAACTTTAATTTGTGGACTCACCATGTCCCTCAATGACTATTGCAATTCCATCCTTACTGGTCTTTCCGGAAACTTACTCTCACCCCTAAAATCTATATTGCAAACAGATTTTCCTAGCAAATCGTACCTGCACTGCTGATTCACTCTATCAGTGTTTACATTGGTTGCTTGTTTTTCACAGAATACAATATTCAATATTACAATATACTTTACACAGTTCACACAAGCCAAGAACCCTTTGATGTTTTAGGTGATCAAATAGCCCACTAAGCACGTTTTATGCTTGCAATCTGTCTAGACCAATATGCTATATGTAGCACTTATCCTAATGTATCAAACTTCCATTGCCCCATTGATTATAAAGCTTGCTAGCAGGGCCTTATTACCTCTGTCTGTCGGTATTATGCAGTATTGTTTTATTACTGTGTTTTTTCACTTGGGAAAAAACACTATAGTGCTTTATAAATAGTGGATGATGATGATAATGTGTTAATCTCGTCCTACCAATAACTACATATCTATATAATATGACATAAGTTTCTGGTCCCGCCACCTGTACACAAACACTACACAGTTACCAAACTAAAATAGTTTTCTTAGAAATGCAGAAAATTGATGAAAATTGTATTCATTTTCTTCACATTTTGAAAGATCAAATGTGGTTGGACTTGTCCCCTGAAGGCTACAGATCCCCTACAGCCAAAACATTCCTGTTTTCTGAAGTTTGCAAATTAATTCTAATAATTCCATATTGAAAGATAACTTACTGGGTTGTTTTATAGAGTAGTGACTTCACATGGTCTCTTACTAACATATTTAAGTAACAGCTAAGGACACAAGCAGGGGGTGGGGTTGGTACCAGGAGGTAAAATGTCAACTGGAGGGAAAGAGGAACCAGATGTATTTAGATCAGGGCAAGGAGTGCACCAAGGAATTCAAACCAGTTTGTTCAGATGCTAGAGAATTTGTATTAAGGCACAAATTCTCAAAGAGACCAATGAAACAAAGGTTGACCTGTTGAAGCTTATTTTCCTGATCTCCTAGATGCTAGTGCAGTTGACCCAAATCTGTCTACAGGTAACATACTTTGCTCTCTAAAGGTCAATCTTTAGGTTTTAAGGTCACTAATGGTTTTCCGGTTCTGATTTGCTCCGTAGTACGTTGGACATCTTGCCAAAGCAGTGAAATGTTAACTTTAATCTACTTTAGACACAGAGTGGTGCCATTATTGAGCAGTAGCTAGGTCCTTCAGTGTTTCTCGATGGACAAAAATACCAATATTTCAGAAACTCCAGGCAGGCTAATGCAATAAGAACGGAGCAGAAGAACAGGTGAGGAGACAGTAGGGAAGAGGGCCTTACTCATGTGAGCTTACATCCTAAGGGAGGGTAGACAGAACAGGCACAAGGGGAGCCAGAAGAGGCAAGGGGGAGAGAAGGGAGAACGAGCGGAGGAGGTGAGGGGGTTAAGTAGATGGTTGCTAGGCTTTGCTGAAGAGGTGAGTTTTCAGTGCACGTTTGAAGGAGCACAAAGTAGGAGAGAGACGGATGGAACAAGGGAGGTCGTTCCAGTGAAGGGGGCTGCACAGGAAAAGTCTTGGATTCTGGAGTGGGAAGAGGTGATAAGAGTGGAGGAGAGGCGGCGTTCATTGGCTGAGCGCAGGGAGCGGGCCGGAGTGTGAATGGAGAGGAGGTTAGAGATGTAGGGTGCAGTAGAGTGGGAGAGAGCCTTGTAAGTGGTGGCTGGTGTTTCAACAATTTCTTGTTCAGCAACTATCATCACTCTCTTTAACAACAATCAACTGCTCTACAGCAATTAGCAATAGCTACATTGCTATTACCAGCTACTAGAGGTGCATATGCATGTGGAGATTGGTGGGAAAACAGTAGGTGATAGTAGCTGAATAAAATACATGTTACTACTAAAAAATTCAATTGAATCTGCTGTGAGTTCCTCAGAGATGGAAGTAATGAATATTAGTCAGTGGGTAGGAGACAATTTGCTGTGGTACTTATAGGACACAGAGCCATCAACCCAAACCTTTCTATTTGGATATTTGTTTGATCCCAAATTTACTTTGACTTTTTACATGAGTTAACCAGAACAACCTTGTTTGTGGACTTCAGTACTAAAACACTATTACCCATTCAATAAACGAACAAGAATAGTTAATGTTAACTTAATAATAACGAGGTTAAAAAAATAAAATTTAAGGTAAATGTTTAATATAAAACGGCAGAATTCTCCTCCACTGTTAGGTTTTATCAGTTTTGGAATTATCTTTTCTGCAGCGAACACCCAGATGACGTCTCTGTACTTTACTACAGCTACGTGCAATATACAAACTGCAGCACTTTAAAGTGACCTCAGAATGAGGGAGAAGAGCCCCACACCTAGATGAGAGTCGGTGTTCGTGCGTGTTCCGTGTTTGTCATGGACACGCAGGCACACTCCACGCTGCTGGAGGGCGGGGGGACAGCTGTGGGTAGGAGGGATCTCTGTGGACGATCCATTTCCTGTCCAGGCTGGTGGAAATGTGCAGAGAGAAGGAGCGAATGTGAGATGTGGACAATGGGAAGCGGTGGAAGGAGGGGTGAGAGTGGAGATGCTGCCCTGTGACAGTGGGGATGTCACACACCTGGTCTTACCTCAGTAAATAGAAGACTGTGACACCGGATCTCGGGGACTGCTCCATTTCTGTATGTAATCTCACTTTAAGGACTATCTATCATTACCCACTCGCTGCCCAGTGGCTTTTTATTACTAGAGCTTAAGTTGCAGAAAGTGGAACAAGCAGAGATTCAATGCAAAACAAAACGCTTGTATGAGAAGTTCCTGCCCTGGAGATTTCACAATCTCTTTGCTGCTGATATAGATGGAATTTCTCTTCTGGGGATGTTGGTTACAGTAGTGTGTTTACATGGGTGGATGTGTGGTGAGTGTTTTAGTTCGGACCACAGTCCTAAATAAGGGTGTGTCTATTTTTATTTACCACACTGGGGGTAGACTAATGTGCCATTTACGGCAAATGACACAGTATGTTTCCTGTAATCTGTAAGAAGTACTTTACACTTATGAACAATTGCAGTTTTATAAGGTGACAAAGCGTTGGTTAATACTGGATCAGTTAAAGTACATATCACTCTGTTGTAGGTACTGCCTCTGATACCATTGCTGAGCAACATTTCTATATATTATGATGTCTGTATAATGCTAGCCATTAGTAATTCTACTAAAATTGTCAGTAAAAAGTATTCGTTGGCAACCAAGCAGTCTACCATATTGTAGCATCCCAGAAAGTGTAACCCAGAAACCAGGTACCACAATTCAGTCACTCACGTGGCCTGCTAGATGGAATGTTTTTATTCTTGTTCGGACTGGAACCAAATGATATCTGTGAATTGGGTTTGTGGTCCTTGGTGCAGGATTTTAATTATATACTTCCTTTTAAACACATGACTGTATCAAAGGAGAACTATTTCTATTTTTGGACTATACTTCTCTTCAATAACAAGCAGAACCATGGAAATCCCATGCCCCGGAACTCTGTGGTCCAGGAGAAAACCACACTTGTAGTTTTGAATGTAAACTGGTGGATGTTGAGATTTGCACATAGTTAATTGGACAAGCTGTGTTGTTAACCTTGATTTGTACCTCTTCCACTTACAGTACAGAAGCTGGAAGGTATGAGTTTCCTCCTACCATCAGTGACCCCGGGCATGACAACCCCTTCCCTTTCCCCCATGGTTCTGCCAGTTGGGATTTGGTGGGTTTATTCCAAAAATAAAACATGCATGGAATTCTCCTTTAATTATTATTAATATAGCAGCTACTAAATTGGGTAAACTTAATAATAATTTGCATATTAATTTTTAGTGCAAAACACCTGGAAAGCTACAGGTTTTCCAGGCATGATCTATGTTCCTTTAAGCATTTGCCCTGAATTGTTGCAAATGGCTTCTTGTGAAGGTCATATGGATCAGTGATTTCTTGTTAAAGCTTCATCTTCTAAGTTGCATTTGTAATGTCGTTTGACAAGAAGGGGGAATGGCTGTCTGCCTGCATGAACTGTTAGGGGCATATTTATTACTAACCATATTTTCATCACGATCCATTTCAATCCCTATCGCAAAGATAAGGATTGAAATATTGTGACTATTAAAAATCTTCAGCAGCCATAGAAAACTGCTGTTACTGTGCAAACCTGTCGTCTATAGTCTATTGCAAACCTTTGTGATAGTGACCAGAGGGGTGAGCAGGTAAGTTGCCTTGATGGATCCGAAAATATCCTCTACCGCAATGCTCTCCACATAATGGCTCAATGGCCAACACAAGCTTCATCTATCATTAGCCATCAGGCACAAGTTCTGAAAATCTTTTATTTTCGGAACGTGTTAAATTGTGCAAAATAGTCCCCATCTATGGGGACTGCTTTAGAGTTTGAAGAAAAAGGCAAAGCAGCAAATAGCAGCACGGTGGCTCAGTGGTTAGCTATCAGTTCTGCCTCACAGCACTGGGTCATGAGTTCGATTCCCGACCACAGCCTTATCTGTGTGGCGTTTGTATGTTCTCCCTGTGTTTGCGTGAGTTTCCTCCGGGTGCTCCGGTTTCCTCCCACACTCCAAAAACATACTGGTAGGTTAATTGGCTGCTATTAAATTGCCCTTAGTCTCTCTCGGTCTCTGTGTGTGTTAGGGGATTTAGATTGTAAGTCCCAATGGGGCAGGGACTGATATGAGTGAGTTCTCTGTACAGCGCTGCGGAATTAGTGACGCTATATAAATGATGATGATTATCTTCAATATCTAATGCAGTGCTCTCTTAATAAATTTCAACTCTACTTAAAGATGCGGCTGTCGTTTTCGGCAGATTTTGATGTAAATCAGATTGATAAATAGGCCCCAAAAGCCTGTAAAGTAATGTGGGTCTGTCCATGACAGAAGCTACAAAAAATGTGATACAATGCCTGGGTGCACGTACTAGGTTTACATAAACATGCTGGGCTGATTCATTAAGGCACGAAAAACAAACGTAAATTGTGGTTTGTTTTTAAAAAGCACCTACATGGGGCCTATGCACATCTGTATTCAACTAGGAGTGTATCTGAAGATACATCTGTTGTTGAATATGGGTCAGACAATACACACAGGATACGTCCAATACTTAAGTGGAATATAAAGTCCCAAAAGAAAGCGGAGTAAAAAAAATATTCAATTAATGTCGCCTACTAATACTATAGTCATTAATGACAAAACATTTTAAAAAAAAAAACAAAGAAAGAAACAAAGGCCCCCCCCCCCCCCCCATAAAATATATTTATTAGGATGTTATTAATGTCTACTGTACATAAAATGCATTTTTACAGTGCTCCTGATTGCAGATCTGTAATACGTACCTTTGAGATGTCCAAAGCTTGAATCTGACACTGCTGCCTGCCACCGACCTTGGCGTGCCCTTACTGCGCATTCATTTGTCCTCGAAGATGAATTGGATGTTCACTCAATGGCATATGGTCTGGCTCTGGGCACGCGCAGAGCGATTTTACACAAAATATGTATCAGCATTTATGTTCCTTAATGAATCAGGCCCTCTATGTGCACCAACGTCCGTCCCCATCCCATAATTTGATACGGCCGGTGGACATGATCATGATTCTATTTTTATACTCTCTCAAAACGTTTTAACTTACAAGACATACACAATAAAAGCTAATACTGAATGAAGTGCACATGGACCAATGCAATTAATCAGTCATTTAAGCAAGTTAGATGTTTGAACATTGTATTGTATCACATATAGGAGCGTTTGACACTAGAATCTTCCCACATCAACATGCAGGAGTCTCACATGACAACTATGTGCTGATAAGGAACCCTCCTCCTTCCACTATTTAACTCTGTCTGTGTCTGCTGTTTGCCTACATTCCATATATCTCATCTTGACACTGCACTTGTTCCATCTAGTTCTGCCTGCACGCAGACACAAGGTCAGGTCCCTACCCACCCCATAATCATCACACCCCTCTCCTGAAATCATTTGTGCTGCAGTGAACATTCTGATGATTGGATTGGCTACAGTTTGCATCTATACAGCATACGTGGCTGTTGTTGATACAGTATGCAAAATCAACAAATGTGATGTGCTGGTAGTGCAAAAATCCCTGGACCTGCCTGGTAGCATAATGACAGTCTCAGCGGACATGAGCCCGGGTAGATTTATGTATCTTAGTAGTAAACAAAATTATTTATTTATATTTGTCCTAGATGTATATACTCTGTACACTTGTTTAACATGTATGTTACATACTGTATATGCTGTAATATAAAGACAGGTGAAGAATAAAAATGTAAATGTGTGTAAATATATATATATATATATATATATATATATATTACACACAAAATTAATAACCATTTGCAGCTCATTGCAATGCTTGACACATTGAGTGCAGAACTCACTTTGGTTATTGTTTCTGTGTACTACTTGTTAGTGTAGCCAATCAGATTACAGATACCATTTTTAATATACAGTTTACAGCAAAAACTAGTATACTGTGTGGTTGCTGGAGCATATTGTACCATGTTATACAATTTTGCTCCAGGAGTAACTCTCATATACAGCATATGTTCAAGTCTAAACTATTGTTTTTCTGTATTTGGATTAGGAAGAGCCAATTTGAACACTGGCGTTAAGATGGGTACCTGAGCAGACTTCTTGTGTGGGAACAAATTAGTTTCTCCAGAGGTAGCTGGTGAGTATGTTTGGGAGAAAAATAACAAATACCTTCCTTTTGTGCATTAGGAAAACTATAGGCTGACAAACATTCTCATGTAGAACTAAAGGCAGCATTAGCGGATGAAATGACCTATCTGCCGCTGTCTGCACTTTTAATACCATATATCTATATATTATTCATCAGCCTACATTACTGTCCTTTTATATTTAGTGGCAGCTGCCTGAATAGTGACTGTGTGCATGTTGAACAAAGGAAAAGTAGATTTGAACAAATTGAAGGCTAAGTCCTGAACTTACAGTCCTCCAAAAATAAATCAATAAAAAAGCTAAATTAACCTTAACCCCTTAATGAAAATAAGCCTTTCTTTTGGTAGTGTTTTGTAATTAATGTTTTTTCATTGAAATATGATGTGTTCTATTTATATGTGTAATATTTTATATGGAGTGATACAGAATAGGATTTCATTTATTTAATTATTAACCAAAATAATGTGTTACCAGAGGAAACTTTCAGCAGTCACAAGATTCTTAAGTCGGTCTCCCCTATTGCCAGCGCGTATAGATACAATGTAAACTGTGTCTAACAGTAACGACAAGCAAGCTACGAGTTCATCCAGTATGCATGGATCTATTAGTTCATGCTGGTAGTGGAGAACTGTATAACATTAGGAGGATGTCTTAGTGACATCATGGAGTACACATAATTAATTTTGAATATAGTGTGTAGGAATTGTGGGCCAGTAACTGAACAAACCATTTCCTGGACCTTAAACTGTATCCCTAAGCTGTCATTAACAGGGACAGACCAGCAACTGCCACCTTTAATGGCCATTTGGGGTTGTAGGCTTTCCAGAAAGGCTGTGTCTAAATGTCCCATAGGTAAGGAGGTGATTATCAACTATCTGTCTAGTTAGATACCCTCTGTAGACCACTACTACCTCATCTGCAGGATGTCCGTAATGGCAATAGCTTTCAGCCTAGCAATTTATAGGGGGGGGGGGGGGGGGAAAGAGCCGATATCTGCAGATGTCACACCATAGGTGTGTCTTCAATTGATAGATCCTTCAGCTACAGGTAGACAGTTACTATTCGTAAAATTGACAGATTGGATGCGACTTCTTACGAGACAGTTCCATCATTTGAATTATTTTGTGCATGGGTTTTAATCCCACCAATCCAATAGATAGTATCAGATATTATATATATATAATTATAATTATTTTGTAACTTCAACACAGAGCTTTGTTCAGGCTGTTACAGCTATCTGGTCTCAAAACATTTTCTCCCCCTTAGTTCTAGGGGAAAGTCTTGCATAGACTGTATAGTTCATGCGCTTTAAGGATTAACATCACTATCTCTGGCTCCAGCCCTGAAGATATGTATAAAATAATCATTCACCTTTTAAAGTAATACGTTTGTTTGGTCACCTATGTTATTGTATGTGTGATACTAACATCTAATGTTGTGTATGTTTAAGGGCCAGAGACAAGCAAAGACATGAAGCTAAATGAGAGGAACTTGGTGTATTATGCCACCTGCAAGTCACCAGTGGACAAAAGTGGGTTCCTAAATAAGAAGGGTGAGCGCAATGCTTCATATCACAAGCGCTGGTTTGTGTTGAAGGGTAACATGCTCTTTTACTATGACAACGAAGACAGTAAAGAGCCAGTTGGAGTGATCATACTGGAAGGATGCAGAGTAGAGCTGTGTGAGTCTACTGAAGAGTATGCTTTTGCAATCCGGTTTGGCTACGCCAAATCCCGTGCCTATGTTCTGGCTGCGGATAGCCATAGTACTATGGAATCCTGGGTAAAAGCTCTTTCCAGGGCAAACTTCGAATACATTAGACTTGTGGTAAAGGAATTGCAGGAGCAACTTATGGAAATGCAGAAAAACCAAACCTCTTCTAGCTGTATTCTGGGTTCTACAGATACCAATCCCAGTTCCCAGAGTGCCTGCCAGGCTGTGCCTTACACTCGGGATAGGTCTCCTGTAAGGGACAATGGCTGTGCCCTATGGAACAGCACTTCCACCGACTTATCCAATGGCTTCATCCATACAAATGGACCGAAATGTAAAGACACAAAAGAGAACTTAGGTGATGACTTGAGGAGACATGGCCAGCTCTACGACTTGGAACCAGAGACAATTTTGCAGGCTGGCTTTGGTGTGAATGAAGAATGCACCTCAGATGAGATCGATGAAGACATTTCCAACTTCACAAAGCTTCATGATTTATTTGGGGAAGAAATTAGGGAACTCAGAACCCAGTGGGCTGAACATTTCCATGAACAGTCAAACCCTGGTTTGGGAAAGTGTGAATAATGGCTGGCAGGATCAATCACATGACTGTTTGTTTAAAACCATAGTAATGTGGTTGTTATTTTTCCTCAGCGAGGAGCCGTCGTGTTTACTGCCAGAATCGCAAACCCCGTTTATTCTATTTTCAGATTTTGTTTTTATGGTGCAAAGTTACAAAACAATTGGACCCTTGACCTGATGACAGTCATGGGCTTTTTTTGCATAAATGTAGGATGGTTAATCAAATTTACTGATACAATTGTTGCATTTTGACTAAATTGACTTCAAAATGTTGGACTTGAGTAATGTAACAATCAGGGAATTGCATCCTCTGTTATTAGTTGCACAATTGAGTACATTAGGACTTGTCCATGTTATACTTTTTATATCTTTCTAAAAAATTTTTAAAACACTATGATAATCCTATTCTATGTCATTTTAAATGTATTGTAAATCACTAATATGGGTCTGCTATTCCCCTATTATATATGCACAAAGGCAGTATCCATCTTTCTTTTAACTGATGCTGTAAATCAGGCCTGTCCAACCTGCAGCCCTCCAGGTGTTGTGAAACTACAAGCCCCAGCATGCTTTGCCAGGAGACAACCTGTTGATAGCTGGAAGGGCATGCTGGGACTTGTAGTTTCACAAGCATCTGGAGGGCCGCAGGTTGGACAGGCCTGCTGTAAAGCCTCTCTCCTCCATCTCATTTGCATATAATGCACCTAGCATGAGCAAGGAGACACGGATATTTTTTTTTTATTTTCGAAGTGGAGAGGATTCATATAACAAACTTGGCATCAAATACTACTGAATATGAAATGATTATTAATAAATGGTTATTAGAAATGTTCAGTTTGCAAATCTATATTCAGTGGAGATGGGTTTTTGAATGTAAATTTGCATGCAGAAATACCAGTCCTCCAGGTTACACCGTTTTAAACTAGCTTTTCACACAAGCACTTTTTTTTAATATTAAAAACCCTTTCCCCAAATGTAATGACATGGATACAATTCCAGGGACGCCTGCTGGTTAGGAGATACTACACCTACCACTGCCACCTCCCTCCGTAACAGCCACGTCTCTTGGCAGAAAAAAATGTTACAGGAGCTTGTTGTGATAAAGAGAACTGACCAATCAGTGCTCTGACACATCCCCATGCAAAACAATTAAATTCTCCTACATTTAAAACTGTGTTGCCGGGCATTGAAAATAAATGGTGTCATAATCATTTATAATTGGTTTAGTAAATTAAATCGCTACCACTTGCATGTAAGTGTTCACTTCATGATCCATTGGAAGATTAGGTTAAAAGCACTTCAGAGAGAGAGAGGGAGCAGCAGTGCCACATCCTGGCTGAAAGAATGTACTGCATGGCAGCAATTTCAAACCTTCAAATGCAAATCATTGCAATTATGTGCTTCTTAGCAATGCAAGTAGTCTATGGCTACATCAGCTAGAAATCATGTCAGCTCTTTGCAATGATATTTGTAAGCTTTCACTTATATAAAGAGCTGGCAGTTGAAGAAAGACTGTAAAAGGGCTTTAATGCAGAATGAAACCCTTAAATAAATGTCATGATAAAAACTATAGTGAGCATACTAGTTTCATATCTTTTGCTGGTTAAGTTTGGCCAGGAACATCTAAAGAGTATTCAGGGCATACTTAATGGCTGCAACTTTTTGTGAAATTTCACCATTTATTTAAACTGCTTTCTACAACCAGTGGTTGTTAGATTAGTGCGGCGGTTCCCAAAGCGTGTGCCGCGGCTCCCAGGGGTGCCGCGGGCCAGACATAGAAAAAAAGAAAGAACACAGAAACTTACCAATCCGCCGGGACCCAGCAGCCTCCTCTCTCCCACAGCTGTCACTGACAGTTGCGGGAGAGAGGTGGATGCTGGGTCCCGGCGGATTGGTAAGTTTCTGTGTTCTTTCTTTTTTTCTATGTCTGGCCCGCGGCAGAGGAGTGAGAGGGAGCATGACAGCGGTGGGGGACATTGTTTTCATTGTGCGCTGGGGAGATCTCTGATGTCTGTGGGATCCTTTGAGTGAGCAGAAGAGGTACAGCGAAAGGTACCTTCTCCTAACGTGGCATCTCCTCGTGAGGGGGACCCGATCACTTCCACTACAGCTAGTGGCCGGGATCCAAGTGCCAGCCAGTGCCATTGGGCACCTGGACAGTCACTTGACTGGAATCAGTGAGCCCCTGGAGCAGTGCCCTGCCAGGGAGGACTTTGGTGCAGGGTCCCTAGTCCCAGGGAGGTCAGGTGGGGGATTCCTTGTTTAAGCAGCCCCACTCTATGAATGGGATAGTATGTGGGGGGGGGAAGGGTCGATCCTTACATGACTCACTCTAAAGTTTGTGTCTGTTTTGCAGTCCACTTTCAGTTTGTCATTGTGCAGTGCAGCTCTCCTTTCTATCTCCCCTCATCATTCCTATTATGTCAGATAAGGGGAGTATGTCAATGTAGTCGTTACTCTAGATTGGGTAGGGTGACAGCGGGGCAGAGAAGGGTCACAGCGGGGCAGAGGAGGGTCACAGCGTGAGAGGGGCAGAGGAGGGGGGCAGTGGAGGGGGACACAGCGTGAGAGGGGCAGAGGAGGGGGACAGAGGGCAGAGGAGGGGGACAGCATGAGAGAGGGCAAAGGAGGGGGACAGCGTAAGAGAGAGCAGAGGAGGGGGACAGTGGAGGGGGACACAGCGTGAGAGGGGCAGTGGAGGGGGACACAGCGTGAGAGGGGCAGTGGAGGTGGTCAGCGTGACAGGGCAGAGGAGGGGGACGGGGACAGAGTGCAGAGGAGGGGGGACAGCGTGAGAGTGGGCAGAGGAGGGGGACAGCGTGAGAGAGGGCAGAGGAGGGGGACACAGCGTGAGAGAGGGCAGTGGAGGGGGACACAGCGTGAGAGAGGGCAGAGGAGGGGGACAGCGTGTGAGAGTGTAGAGGAGGGGGACATCGTGAGAGAGGGCAGAGGAGGGGGGGACAGCGTGACAGAGAGCAGAGGAGGGTGGACAGAGGGCAGAGGGGGCAGTGTGAGAGGGGGCACTGTGTCTGGATGCAGAGGGGGCATTTTTGCATACAACTAAATAAGTATTTCTGTCCTGACCAGAATACTTATTACAATTTTTTGACACAACTACTTCTAAAACAGGACTGCTCAATTATTTTGGAGGGGTGCCTTGAAAAAATTTGGAGACTCTAAGGGTGCCGCAAACTGCAAAAGTTTGGGAACCACTGGATTAGAGAACACCTGCCCTACTCAGTCATTCCAGATTTTGGGATTTGCTCATTGTGCCGAGTAAAATTTAATATGTATGGCCTATGTGTTTAGTTATATTTAAAATCTATAGTGGAGCAGCAACTTGCACTGTAGCCAAAAGATATAGTAACATTAGTAAGTTCGTCTTCTCAACAGAAACACTGCGTATGTCTAGAATTTTATTTCGGGTAAAATAATACTAATACTTTATAGAATATAGAAAAGTAATATACACTGTATTCTTGCAAAGGGGCTATTGGAATGGTAGCATCAACACCTAGTACCAATCTGCTTATTCTGGGTATTCTGACTTGTCAAAATAGATAAATATCCTTTTCTAATAATGATTTTAATTAAACAATAAAATAAATAAATGCTTCAATGCAAACAATAATTCTCCTCTAAAAAGTGATAATGAGATAAAATAGATGAATCGATTAAACACAGCTTCCTAATTTGTGGGACTGGGTGTACCTAAACATAGGAGATCAAGAAAGCTTTGTAGGATGATTTTAAAGTGAATTTACTATTGCATTAACAAATATGGAAAGACTAGTTCTTAATAGCAACATTCTATTGTGAGACTCTTATTTGCAATGCTACCCATTAAATAGCGAAAAGTTTATTGTGATGTGCAAAGTTTTTGTTGATTTCCGAATAAGCACACCCTAGATAAATGAGAAATATTATTGTGCTCTAATTGAGCTCCTAATACTGCAATTGTTGTTTTCAACAAGTTTTTACTTTGCTGTTTCATCAGTACATTTTTACTACAAAAAAAATTATTTATTATAAATGAAGTATATCAGCCATTAATCTATTCTCATTATCACTTTTTAGATTATACGTGTTGTGTGCATTAAAGCATTTATTTTATGGTGTTTAATTAAAATCTTTATTAGAGAAATATGTTTAGCTTCACATTTTTTCCAGTGCAGACTTCTCTGCACTACTTTTCCTATTTTTGTACAGGGTTAACATCTACCCTGTTTAGATAACAACAGGCAAAAAGTGAAGAACAACGAATATAATATTATTATATCTTTATTTTTTTTTAAGCTCTCTCTTACCATCAACCTGGCTGAAGGGTTGACAATGCCCCTCCGCCCTGTATTTCTATGAAAGGGAAATTTATTCGGGAGGAGTATCTAAACCGATCTGGCCTTCATAAAACAGTGTATGACTGTAACAGCCAGCGACTGTTAACTAGCACATCGACCGCACGTATAAATTAATTTTTCACATTAATTCATTGCACTTCACCCAAGACAGCATTTCTTAGTTTTTTAAATGTTCTCCTTTCAGTCTCTCTTTTTGTGACTTACGTGCCGGTGATTTTACGCAGCCCCGGTGGTCTTGCTGTAATTCCACGTAAAGCCGTCCTCAACTGTCGGGATCAGGGAGAGGATTAACAAAATGAGGTTTAGCAGATAACCTTCTTATTTTTCTTTCCATAACAAAAGAGCCCAAGACAATGGGCTATAACAGTAAAACGGAACCCATGCAGTGGTACTAGCAGTGTCATACGATTATACATACATAGTAAAAATGCATCATACATCAGAAAATAAAGGCAATCCGTAAGATTTGCTTAAATACAGCATAAAATGAGGCATCAAAATAGAGATAACAATAATACTAATAATAATATCGGCTGGGCGTCTGCCCCGGATGTAATGTTCCTAGGAAAGTACCACCTCCCTCAATCCCTCTGTAACGTAAGGGGGCGTTCTCCATCTATTCCAAATCTTTTCATATTTATCAACTAGATTCCTGCTAGTGTACGTGAATCGCTCATGACCTATTGTGTCATTAACAAGATCAATCCAGTCTTTCAAGGCCGCACCCTCCGGAGCCATCCACCTCCTTGCAATGACCACCTTTGTGAACATAAGTAAAGTAGTAATCTAATGAAGCCTATGGATGTTCTTGTTCAGGCCCTTACCAAATATACACAATCTTGGCATGATGGCAGACACTCCCACTCCCAGCCGAATTATACAAACAACCACCTCCCTCCAGAAGGAGGAAACCAATAGACACTTCCAAAGCATGTGCCAGAAGTCACCCTTCTCGCTCCCACATTTAGGACACAAAAACAACTGACCCCCACTAAATTTAGAGAGCTGAAGGGGAGTAAAATACACTCTATGTAAAAAGAAAACCTGGACCTGAAGAAATTTAATAGAAGTAATGACCCGACCTGGACTATTCAAAAAATTCCCCAAGTCTTATCATCAGTTTCCACAAGCGTCGCAATCTCTCCTATGGCGGCCTCTCCTTCACCCACTCCGCCAGACCTGGAGACCGCCCAGGCGGTGGAGTGGGCATTCTCCTATCCTCCACCTGTACTTTCAGACTCATTCCTCCTGAACCCTCCCTCTCCTTCTCCTCTTTTGAAGTCCACTCTATCCGTCTCTTCTACCCCATCCATCTCCGCGTCTCTGTCATATACCGTCCCCCTGGGCCCTCCTCCCTTTTCCTTGACAACTTTGCTGCCTGGTTCCCACACCACCTCTCCTCTGACATCCCCTCCATTATCCTCGGCGACTTCAATATCCCTATTGACAACCACACCGACCCTGCTTCCGTCAAACTCCTTGCCCTTTCTTCCTCCCTTGGCCTCTCCCAATGGACCTCCTCTTCTACCTACTGCCTTGGTCACTCCCTTGACCTTGTCTTCTCCCACCGTTGCAGTCTTTCCGACTTCTCTATCTCCCCCTTTCCACTCTCGGACCACCATCTCCTCTCATTCTCTCTCTCCTCTACTCCTGAACCCCTCCCCCCACCCAAATCTACCCGGTCCAGGCGCGATCTCGACACCCTTGATCCTGCTATTCTATCCTCTTCTCTCAAAATTCTCCTCTCTCCCCTTTCCACCCTGTCCTGCCCTAATCAGGCGGCCTCCCTCTATAACCAAACCCTCTCCTCCGCCCTTGATGCGGTCGCCCCTGCCCAGCCCATCCACCTTCGCTGCTCCAATCCCCAACCCTGGCACTCCAAACTTACCCGCTTCCTCCAAAAATGCTCTTGTACTGCTGAACGCTACTGGAGAAAATCTCGCTCCCTGGCTGATTTCCTCCACTTCAAGTTTATCCTCTCCTACAGCTCTGCCCTCTCGCTCGCTAAGCAATCCTTCTTTAAATCCCTCATCTCCTCCCAGTCCTCCAACCCCCGCCGCCTCTTCGCTACCTTTAACACTCTCCTGTCTCCCCCCCTCCCTTCCTCCTTATCTGCCACTGACTTCACCTCCTTTTTCTCCTCTAAAATCGCGGCCATCAGACTTGAAATCTCCTCCACCCACTCTTCCGCCACCCCCCCTCTCGCCCTTCCTCCCCCCTCTCGCCCTTCCTCCCCCCTCCACTCTCCCCCCCCTCTCCCCCCAGCCACCAACTCCTTCTCTCCTTCCACCCCACCTCGGGTGAGGAAGTCCACTCTCTCATTTCTTCTTCCCCCCCCTTATACTTGCCCCCAGGACCCCATCCCTTCTCACCTTCTTCGCTCCCTTTCCGCCTCCACCTGCTCCCACCTCGCTCACCTCTTTAATCTGTCCCTCTCCACCGGCATCTTCCACTCCGCCTTTAAACATGCTCTCGTCTCACCCATTCTCAAGAAACCCAACCTTGACCCCACCTCACACTCTAATTACCGCCCCATTTCCCTTTTCCCATTTGCCTCCAAAATACTCGAGAGACTTGTCTGCAACCATCTCTCCACCTACCTCTCTGAACACTCCCTCCTTGACCCTCTCCAATCAGGCTTCCGCCCCCTCCATTCCACTGAAGCTGCCCTGGCTCAAGTTACGAACGATCTCCTCTCGGCTAAAGCCCTGGGCCACTACTCCCTCCTGATTCTCCTCAACCTCTCAGCGGCCTTTGACACCATTGACCACCCCCTCCTGCTTCACACCCTTCAGTCCATTGGCCTCTCCGGTACCGTCCTCTCCTGGTTCACCTCTTACCTTGCCGACCGTTCCTTCACTGTTTCCACCTCTGATTCTCTCTCCCCATCTTCCTCCCTTCCAGTCGGGGTCCCTCAGGGCTCTGTCCTTGGACCCTTACTATTATCACTATACACCTCTTCTCTGGGTGCACTCATCAGTTCTTTCGGCCTCAAGTACCACCTTTATGCTGATGACACTCAACTCTACCTTTCCTCTCCTGATCTCTCTCCCCCCTTCTCTCCAGGGTATCCGCATGCCTCTCTGCCATCTCCTCCTGGATGTCCTCTAGATTTCTTAAACTCAATCTTGCTAAAACTGAACTCATTGTCTTTCCTCCCTCTCGTACCTCCTTCCCCTCTGACCTCTCTATCACTGTTGACAACTCATCTATCCTCCCTGTTCCCCAACTCCGCTGCCTAGGTGTCATCCTCGACTCCTCTCTCTCCTTTGCCCCTCACATTCACTCTCTCGCCAAATCCTGCCGTTCCCAGCTTCGCAACATTGCCCTCATTCGGCCCTTCCTTTCCCAGGATGCCACCAAATCTCTCGTCCACTCTCTGATTATCTCCCGCTTGGACTACTGCAACCTTCTCCTTATCGGCCTCCCCCTCTCTAATCTCGCTCCCCTTAGATCTGTTCTTAACGCCGCTGCTAGGCTTATTTTCCTCTCTCGCCATTCCACCTCTGTCTCCCCACTCTACCAAGCCCTTCACTGGCTCCCCTTCCCCTACAGAATCCTTTTCAAGCTCCTCACTCTGACTTACAAGGCCCTCGCCAACTCCACTGCTCCCTACATCTCTAACCTTATCTCTATTCACACTCCCTCCCGCCCACTGCGATCGTCCAATGATCGTCGCCTTTCTTCCCCTCTGATTACCTCCTCTCACGCACGTATCCAAGACTTCTCCCCCGCCGCTCCCGTCCATTGGAACAAGTTCCCCCGCTCCATCAGAACTTCCCCTAATCTGTCCTCTTTCAAACGAACATTAAAAATCCACCTTTTCCTTAAAGCCTTCCAGTCTCATGCCTAAACTCCCACCGGTCGGTTACCTCTCTTTCTCATCCCTTCTTCCCTTCTCCCCCTTCCTCGACTCAGTCTCCGTTTCTCCTGTCTCTCCATCTCATCCATGTGTCTGTCTGTCTTCCCCTCCCTTTAGATTGTTCGCTCCTTTGAGCAGGGCTCTCCTACCTCCTGTTTCCATCACTTAACTGCGCTCTCCAGCTACTCTGCTCACCTCCTCTCGGTCCCTCTGCCCACTGTCTCCTCTCGCTTCTCTCCGCTCCCCTCAGTGACTCTCAACCTGTCATCCGTGCCCACCCTCTTGGGCCATAGTTACCTGCCTATACTCACTTTTCCCCTCCCTCCCTCTCTTTCATGCTGTGCCTGGGCCCCCAGAGTTATACTGCTTACTGTTACTTGTACTGTGCTGTTTCACCTTGTACTGTGCCATTGTTTGTCCTTGTATGGCGCTACGGATACTTTGTATCCGCCCAGCCGCAAAAGCTGCACCCGTAAAGCATCTGCACTAAGACCTCGGGACGGCTCCCTGAAACTGCAAGGTCAAAGCATGTCTCAACTGCAAATATCTAAAGAAATAACCCCTAGGTAGTTCATATTATTCCTGTAGCTGTTCAAAGTAGCACAGCATTCCTTCCACATACAATTGCCCAATATGTACAACATTATAACTACGCCAGGCTCCAGCTCCCCCATCTTCACAAGTTCACCAAAATCCAGATTATCCCAAAGTGGGGTACATGGGTCATAAGCTGATTCATCCCCAATTAGAAATGAGAGCTGCCAAACCCTCAGGGCCTGTATCAGCAGGGGGGGATCACCCCCAGACCTTCTACCAGCTAAAAAAAAACTGCATCCGCAAATGTCTAGACCCTGTCGTAGAGACTAGGAAGTCATGAAGATCTGAAACCACCCGAGACCGCAGCCATACATCAATGTGTGCCAATTGAGAGGCAAAATAATAGAGTCGTAAATTCAGCAGAGCCAGACCTCCCGACCCCCGAGAGCGACAAAGTAGTAAACTTGACCTGGGCTCTCTTGTCCGCCCATACCAATAAAGATATGAGTCGATCAACAGAATGGAATATACTATGAGGAATGTAAATCGGCGACTGCTGCAAAACATACAAAAATTTCGCCTGAATTACCATTTTAACAAAATTTATTCTACCCATGACCGTTAATGGCAGCTGCTGCCACACCCGAACCCAGCTCTTAAAAAAGTCAATCTGAGGCTGGAGATTACGCTCAATATATTGACCCATGTCACTAGAAATCCAAATACCCAAATATTTGAATACCGGAATCCATTTAAGAGGAGTCTGCAAGACTTGTCCCGTAGGGCAAACACCCTTAATCAGAGTCACACTAGATTTGTGCCAGTTGATTAAAAGCCCCGAATAAAAACCGAAAGGTGTGACCACACGAAGAAGTATAGGTAAGGATCTACCGGTATGTGACAAAAAAGTAACATCATCTGCATAAAGGGCAATCGTGTCCGTCCTGCAGCCCACCGTCAAACCCGTAATATCTGACTGCGCTCTAATAACACAGGACAGTGGTTCTATGGCCAAGGCGAAGAGGGTGGGAGACAATAGGCAACCCTGTCTCGTACCTCTGCCCAGGGCAAACTGACGAGACACAAAGCCATTCACACAGACTGGCTGTAGGGCAAGAATACAACAATTGCACCCACTGGACAAAAAACCGTCCCAAACCCAAATTTCAATAGCACCACCCACAAGTACCTCCACTCTACGGAATCAAAGGCCCTAGAAGCATCTAACGACACCACCACCGCCTCTTCCTCCGCCGAGTGGTGCAACTGCAGCTGACAAAAAAGCCTATGCAAATTTATAGACGTAGATTTTCCAGGCATGAAACCAGTCTGGTCAGAATGCCCAATCTCACAAATCACCTGACTCAGACGCGATGCCAAAATTTTTGCTAGTATTTTAATATCAGTTGTCAACAGGGATATAGGTCTGTATGAGTCCGGAAACAAGGGGTCTCTACCTGTTTTAGGAATGAGAACTATAAGAGCTTCAGACATGGACGGAGACACAGAACCCAGATCTCTAAAACTCAAACATTTCTTGTTTCTTATACAGTTCTATAGGGACCCCGTCCACACCCGGAACCTTGCCATTTGGAAATGAGGATATTGCAGCTGCAATCTTCTCATCAGTGATTGACAATTCCAAACTTTCCCTGCTAGCCGCCAGGTACGAGTCTAAATCGGAATCAGAATATTCAGCCCTAGATTCATGCGCATCTTTAAAATACATATAGAACATACTTTCAGTTTATCCGATACCATCTGGGCCTCCAAGCCAGCAACATTCTGATGTAAAGGAGCCATAGTGTCCTCAAGAATGGAAATGTGGGCCTCTGTCTCCGCCACTCTCTCTGATCTTCTGAAAATCCTGCCGCATCAACGACAAGTCAACCTGCACCTCTCCAATTTTATCTGTTACCTTTTTTTCAGACTCAGCAATGGCTTTCAGGACCTCCTGCAAAGTAGTAGTAGTATCTGTAGGCAAAACCGAGTCCTTATAAGACTGAGGCGCCTGTGGCTCAGGTACAGAAGTTCCTCCCGATGCTGTGGAGCAATTGGAACGTGCATACTTCTCCAGTCTACTGGCAGCAGTAACATTTGCAGAGTGTTTATCCATAGTGACACCTTCTATATAGACAACAGTAGATGCAATATAAGGTTGTATACAGGACACTCACAATGCAGGAGAAGATTAAAGACAAATCACCCAGGCCAAAGCTGAATTTATATCCAGAGTCTAGAAATCCCAGAGAGGAATGTAGCCACTACAGTACTGGATCAGATGAACTGTATGTGATGAACTCTATATAATGCAGACAGCACCTTTACACAAATGTTTCAGAAAGGAAGGCCCTCAGGCAATATCTAATGGCCACTATCTTCCCTCCACTGCACCAATTAGGGGGTCCTAAATGTTGCCACCAACAAGCTCCAGCAGCCAGCAGGTCCAAGGCATCCACATCTCCAGCTCTAGGGAACCATATACAGGCCTGCTCATCAGACACACTCAGTTCCAAGATGGCGCCGCGGCCCACGCTCTGGTGGGAAGACTTAATCCAGATATACCCTGTGCCACCAGCAACCAGAGGACTACCTTCCTCATCTCCAGTGATCACCCCAGGAGGAGACAGGTCAGTAGATGAGCTCTTCAGCCCAGAAGCGACCGACACAGACAGGGACGCAGTCACCTCTTTCCGGCCGCCGCACTCTCGGCCTCAGCCCAGCTCCGGACACAGACTCCCGCTACAGCCGCCCTGACTCGCCACCACACTCCCGTTTTAGACCGGAGGGAACAGGGGGACTTGCAGTACAGAACCAGACAGGTCCAGCATCGAGAGAACAGACTAGGATATTAGAACAGGATAGATAGGCTGGGGAGCTTCAGCGTGCTCTACCTATTCCATGCTCTTCCAGGCCATGCCCCACAAAAAAGCCTTTTAAATTGTCCACTTCATATGAAGCAACTCACTATTGTTTACTACTGCGCAAGGTTTGTGCTATTCATATGTGTGTGTGTGTGTGTGTGTGTGTGTGTGTGTGTGTGTGTGTGTGTGTGTGTGTGTGTGTATATATATATATATATATATATATATATATATATATGGGCAGCGTGGTGGCTAAGTGGTTAGCACTTCTGCCTCACAGCACTGGGGTCATGAGTTCAATTCCCGACCGTGGCGTTATCTGTGTGGAGTTTGTATGTTCTCCCGTGTTTGCATGGGTCTCCTCCGGGTGCTCCGGTTTCCTCCCACACTTCCAAAACTTACTAGTAGGTTAATTGGCTGCTATCAAAATTGACCCTAGTCTCTCTCTGACTGCGTGTGTATGTGTGTATGTTAGGGAATTTAGACTGTAAGCTCTAATGGGGCAGGGACCAATGTGAATGAGCTCAGCGCTGCGGAATCAGTGGCGCTATATAAATAAATTGTGATGATGATGATATATATATCTCTATTTATCTATATCGATATATATCTATCTATATCTATCCGTATGTACATATATATATATATATATATATATATATATATATATATATATATATACACATATATATATATATATATATATATATATATATATATATATATATATAAAAGTGGGAGGCACATATAGAAACCGTTGTACTTCCTACACTGTTCACCTGATTTGGATGTAAATTCCCTCAAATTTAGGCTGAAAGTCTGCAGTTAAAGCACATCTTGTTTATTTTATTTCAAATCTATTGTGGTGGTGTATAGAGCACAAAATATGAGAATTGTGTTGATGTCCCAATATTTATGGACTTGACTGTAATATATATATATATATATATATATATATATATATGACATCCTGCTGTTTGTGGGGCCAATAAAGTTGAAGACATGTTTCAGGCACAGACATATGAAAACTTTTATCCATTGATGCCACAGTTGCCATCTTGTGTTGTATGTTTCTACACAGGATATCTACAGATGTTTTCTGTAACATTATATTATTATCCAGGATAGAGCAAAGTTTACCTCCTCATTCCATCTATGGTATAACTGTTGATTCATATGTTCTCTAGTTAATTTTAGATGTGTAAATATTTACATTCCACAAGCAACTATGATAAACGTGACCATATATATTGTTGATATTGTACATTCCTTTTAGGAAATAAACTTTTTTCTTTTTTTTCTGGATATAGATATCTAATATATACTGTGTGTGTGTGTATATATAGCGTTTTATACACTAGTATTATATATATATATATATATATATATATATATATATATTACTAGTGTATATAAAACACTAATAAATATAAATTTATATATACACACACATACTAGTGTCAATAAGACAAAACAACTGCATTTCATCATCATCACCATTTACATATATAGCGCCACTGATTCCGCAGCGCTGTACAGAGAACTCACTCACATCAGTCCCTGCCCCATTGGAGCTTACAGTCTGAATTCCCTAACATACATACAGACAGACTGAGAGAGACTAGGGTCATTTCCATATCAAACTGAGTTACGAGTGGTTTTCACTAAGCACATTGCCATGGTTTTACCGATTATTTGTTACATGTCGGAACCTGACATTTCTGTAGATTTAAGAAAAAGTGATAGATGTCATAATTATCCAGCATGACAGACTAATCTTCTGTCCTCATTGCATATCATGGGCCATTCACATGTGCATTTTGCCAGTGTGGGTTCCGTTGCCCATTCACTGACATGGAACATCCACCAGTGTTTGTTTTCAGACATATTGCATGGTCCAATATTTTTGGTTTTTTAGGTTATGTTTCATTAAGGTGCTTTCCAATATGAAGCCTTCATTAGCAATATTTTTGTTGAACCTGTAGTTCTAAAAGCAATTTCTTTTTGTATTATAGTTAAGAAAACTACTAACACTGTAATTCTAAAATATAAGTGAATAATTCTAAGCACTAGAGAGTCAGTGACTCTTTGCAGGTATGCAAGCACAATGATCAGTTTGTATGTTCTATGACTAATGGTCATGTGATGGAACCCTCCATATGCATTCTTATTGCCCTGATGCAATTCTTAGGGCCGTTTCAGACAGGTGTCTTTAACACTGCACTTTTCTAATAAGGAAGCAGTGGCATTCAGAGGCCATATATAATGCTCCTGCAGAGTGGCAAATTATATTTTTATTGCTACAGGCAGCGTTTTAACGTACTGGTGTGACAGAGACCACTTTCCCCATTCACTTTAATGTCACATGGTGGAAGTGTTTTATCATTTTAGAATAAACAGCTGCAATCTAAGACACCTGTATGATATAGATGTACATTTGCACATAACAGTACCCCTGTATTTGCCGTGCCCCCCCCCAAAGTACAGGCTTGTATGAGAGGAAGGTGATGTCACTAAAACACCTGCTAAAATGCTGACATGTCTGAGTAGGTCAAAGTATTTGTGTATGTATCTGTCCTAAACTATGATAATACCTGTCCTAAGTATTGAATGCTCTGAACTTGTCCATTTTGACCATGTGTCGAAATTTGGTATGGATTCTGGTGCGCTGGCTGTGCAGCAAGATCGCAGGTTGTGGTCAGTATTTATCTCATTATTGGTATTCACATGTTCTCTGTGTATGTCCAAATAACACCCATCTCGTTGTTCAGACGCAACTGAATTGCAGCGAAGTTATGTCCATCTACAAAAAAAATAATTGCACGCAGCAATGAATGTCATTATTTCACCTGTTTTACTTCATAACCAGTTACATCCTATCTATTAGTGTGAAGGAGCGACCGTCTTGCTTCTATTACACGCCCTCGTGATGACCACATTGCGGGGGTAGTAGTGCGGACACAAGAGAATTCCTCATTTAGTGGCCAGGCTGCACATGAACTAACCTCATTATGGGGCTCAACAGTTGACACATACCCAATGCAGACCCCTAGTATATTATTATTATTATCATGGATAATATACAGTGCATTCACGTGTCGGTGATGACATCAACACACACACACACAGAAACTAAGGAAATTGGGATGGTGGGTTTGGGCTTTGTAATTCTAGACTCTCCTTGCTCCACAGCCCTCACCTTGGACAGTACCTACATCAAGTATTTCTCCTACTTTGTGTGTGTGTGTGTGTGTGTTGTGTGTGTGTATATATATATCCTTCCTGCTTTTTCACTGAGCAGATGTGTCCAGGTGAGCAATCCACTGGGGTCTGCATGGTCTTAGCCTTCCACTGCAATAGACCGCAACTCTCATCATGCCTTCTACCTCTCTACTGCTGATCTTCACCTTCTTTGTTACCATGCTGTTCTGGCTGCACCTCTACTCCTGACCTCATTGCCTAAACTAAATGTTTGCACTGGACCTCATTGCTCCAGTTGCACCACTACATCAGACCTTTTCACTCCAACTGCACATCTGCACTATACCTTTACTGGAACAATTTCTCTATTCAGTCTTCCAGCTTCTCGGCCCTCCATCCATTTACCTCTAATGATACTGCTCTCTTCAGCTCCACCAGACTGTAATGTTATCTGCCTATAACTGCACACACTAACTTATCCAGCCTATTTTGGTATTTGTCTTCTATTCCTTTAATGGCTTTCAACATAATACAGGCATTACGCTCATTGTACCGTCATTATAGCTGTCTCCCTCATTCCTTACTCTGTTGTAGTTCTTTACATCCTGCCTGGTGCTGCTATAATCTTCTCAGTTCTACTATGCTTATTGCTTTTATACTAGACATATTGTATTGCTGTTGCCTTCATTGCCATTCTTAACCTATGCTTTTATACTGATCTCTGTAACCTGACCCCTTGTCTTCCCCCTCCCTCATGCTCTTGTTTACCAGCACTCCACCCTGCCTTCTTACCATTCATTTCCAGCGCCTTATTTCTTTCTTGGCCTGACTCATCCATCTCTCCTTCCTTCTTCCCTCCCACTCCACCATTCTCCCTGTCCAATTCCTCATTTCTGTTTTATACCCTTCTTTGCCTCCCTGCTCCCTCCTCTCCTCGCCCACATGACCACATCAACCTCAGTCCCTATCCCTTGCTCCAAACCCATGCCTCCCCAGCAAACCCTATCAACCTTCTCTACATCTTTCCACTTTCCGCTCTCATGTTCCTTCTGAGGGCAGGTCAGTCTGAAATAAACTGGGACCCAGCCATAACCTCTTCATGTCTAACTCCATCAACTTACTTGCAAGAATTGAAACCTGGCTATCCTCTGCTGACACCAACTCACCTGCTGCTCTATCCTTTGGTGGTATCTCCCTGTCACACACCTGTGTGCTGGTCCGGCTATCCTCCCTTTGCACCTTCTGGGTCATTCTCCCCAAGCTAGCTTTCTCCTCCTTTGAGGTCCATTCCATTCACCTCCTCACCTTTGCATTGCTGTAATCTATCATCCGCCTGTTACGAGCCGCGGCGGTGCCCAGCCGCCACGACTCACCCACGTCCCGGCCGCCGCTATGGCGACTGGGACGTCACTTCCGCCCATAACCCGGCCGTTGCCGGGGCAACGGATGAACGCTTCAGCGCTGCGTCCCGGTGGCGAGTAGCCGGGCGCATGCTCTTAGTGTATTACTTGCCTGCGGGCTAATTAAATATTAGGTGCAAGGGGGCTGGATATTGCCAGAGCTAGGCTCTGATTGGCTGGGCTTACTATTTAAGGCAATGAGGTCTGCTACCTCATTGCCGGTTATAGCTTCTGTTCCTCAGTCTGCTGACCTGCTTGTTCCTGTTCCTGTCTATTGTATTCTGCTGACCTCTCGTGTATGACCCTTGGCTTTGGATTTGGACTTCGCTTGTGTATCCCGTGATCCTGACCTTTGGCCTGTTACCGTATCTCTTGTTTGCCTGTGACCCTTGACCCCGGTTTGTTATCTGGATTTGCTACCTGCTGCCGGCCCTTGACCTCTGCGTGGACCTCACTCCGCTTGCCTGGGTTCTCCCCAGCCGGTACACACTTCACGACCCTCTGTCAGTCTGCAGCCCAGTCTGTCCCCACCATCAGGGGCTCCAGTGAACACCTGATTGGCAGAGTAGACTCCGGGTTGTGTTGTGCCGGCTGGAGGGGTTCCTAACACCGCCTGGCCCAGTTTTCCAATTTTTTATTATATATGTTTGCTTGGCTCCCCCACTTATTCTGGTAGACTTCAACATCCTGATTGATTCCACTAACCTTGCCATAGTCAAGTTTCTCTTCCTCTCATCCTCATTTGACTTCTCAATGGACCTCCTCCCCCTCTCACAAAACTTGTCACTCCATTGATCTAGTCTATTCCCACCTCTGTGTTGCCACTGACTTCAACAAATCCTCCCTTCCACTCTGCAGCCACAAACTTATCTCCTTTAGCATCTCACAACCCCCTCTCCGAAGGCTACACACTATGTGGAGGCTTGATGCTCTTGACCTTTCCTTCTCCTCTCTTCATTCTCCTTTGACACCATTGGCCACCCTCTGATCTTGCAAACCTTCAATTTCATTGGCATCTGCGATACTGTCCTTGCACAGTCCACCTCCTACCTACTTTTTCTTTCTGTACCATACCTCCAATTCCCCTCCTCTCCCTCGGCCCGCTGGCCTCTCCCAAGGGTCAGTTTTTTTGTCCTCTGCTCTTCTCTATCTACACTTCTTCCCTCTGCGATCTCATCAGCTGTTTTGGCATTCAATATCACACTATGTTAATGACACCCTAAATTTATCTCCTCTCTTCTCTACAGTTGCTATCTTAAGCTGAACATGTCTAAGGTGAAAATTGCTGCCCTCTCCCTTTATGGTCCTCTCCATTCTGTTCTTCATGGCCTCTGCCTGGCTGTCATCTTTGACTCCTCCCTATCCTTCACCACCCACATTCAGTTCCTCACTTCTACTGTTACCACCTTTCTAACATGTCTAGGATCAGACACTTTCTCACCATGGAAGTAACTAAAACCATTATCCACTCACTTATTATCTCTGTTATGAGCTGTGGCAGTGTCCATAGCTGCCGCAGCTCGCTCTCCTCTGGGCCAGGCGTCCCGGCCGTCTCCTTGACTACCGGGTTGTCACTTCCAGTTTCCGGTCTGACGGTTGCCAAGGCAACCGCCAGATGCAGCGCTGTCAAACGCTGCGTCCCGGCAGGGAGATTAGCCGGGCATGTGCGTCTTAGTGAATAAATTATCATCGGCCTCCTGTGGCTGATTAAGTTAGACTGGGCTGCTTGGTTCCCATTGGCTGCTCTTGGTATTTAAGGCAGCGAGGACTGGACCTCCTTGCCGGTTATAGCGTTTCCAGTCCTGTGCTGTTTCTGACCTGCTATTGGATTCCTGTCTGCCTGATCTTCCATTGTGACCTTTACTTGTACCCTGGACTTTTCCTGCCTGTGACCCTGACCTTTTGGCTTGTATTCTGGAGTTCTCTGTTTCACTACGATCCTCTGACCTGGGCCTCCTACTGATCACCCACTTCAGTTTGGGCAAACACCTCCGGTTCCATTTGCGCCACGGCCACCATTGGTGAGCTTTCACTACTCCGAGTACCTGTGAGCATATAAAGCTCTACGGAAAAGGCAGCTGTTACAGGTGAAGACATCTACTCTAATCTGTTCTTAAAGCTCATCTTGGTGGTTGTGAGCTCTAACACTCTCATAGATTATTGTAACCTGCTCTCTGACCTTCCTTTATTCCATCTCTCCCAACTTTAAACTAACCTCAATGCTGCTGCCCAAGTCATTTTTCTCTTTTGACCGATGTGCCTCTACAAGTTGCTACCTTGTCTTCCTGTCCCTTGCCAGAGTCCACTTCAAACTCCTTCCTCACCAACAAAGCCCTCAACCCCTCCTCTATGCACTACATCTCCACCCTCATTTACACTTACTCCTACAACTACTGCCTTACCTCCCCCCTGGTTACCTCTTCCCACTCCCGCCTTCAGGAGTTCTTCCTCACTAATCTAGCTAGCCCTCATTCTTACCTTCCCACCTCTGAATACCCCACCTCTGCTCGTCCCCTAAATTTCACCCTTTTTATAGCCAGCCATCCATCCTCTCTAGAATGTAAGCCCTCTATCCTATTGTTTTCCTTATAGTAATGTAAATTTTTATATTTACTTATTTTGTTACACTTACAATTTTATCTTTTGTAGCATGTTCTAACACCCTTGGAGTCACCCTATAAATAAAAGAGAACAATAAAATATTTCCTGATATGTGTCTGTGTCATGTAATTATATGTGTATATGGTTCCTACGGTATCTATAGATACTGTTTAAAAGTATAGCATAGTCTATTTGTCAGTGTTGTGTATATGTTTGTAAGTCCCACATGTAGGATGTCTGCTTTTGAACACAGGAGTTAAATGTAATATGACCACTCCTCTCATGGTGATGCCCATGGTCTTACAATGCCTTCAGAGTATGGTAAGTGGTGTCCAAAGCCAGAATATGTTGGTACCAGATCTGTGGAGTAAAAATAGATTTAACAAACAGAAAGCTCCAGGAGCACTCGGTGTCCCAGTGTTAATGTTATTAATAGAGCATAAACACAGTACAGATCTGAAAGCTAATACAGAATAAGTTAAAGTCTCAGACACAGCAATTGGCCCAAATTGTGGGATTTGCATTCTCATCAATAGTTTTAGCTGTATGTGGCATTATAATTTGTTTAGTAAACAATAGGAGATATTAATGAAAACAGGTATACATTGAGACATTGTGCTGTAACCCAAAGGAAGCCACCATTTATCAAGTGCAGTTTAGAAAGTAAAAGCAAATATGATTGGTTTCCGTCTTCCACAACCCTTTTTCCTGTGTTTCAATTTTCATAATGTTCCCCCATAAAATTCTGACAGAAGATGAAAACTAAACCTCTAGTCTACTCATTTTTGTTGTTAATGATTTAATCTCCGGACAGACCACTTTGTTTATCCAAGCATGATTAAATAATGTTGTAGCTACAGCAAGTAATACAATCAATAGTTGAAATGAACAAACAGGACACAAACAAAGTATCAAGTTCTATATTTAGTGTCTTTAACATAATGTTTGCATTTTTGTTTTTTAAACAAAGTACTTTAAGTTTATTATACAAACTGTATATAGTACATGATCCTACAGTAATATTACATGTCCACTCGTTTTAGTACAACAGGATCCTTGTAAAAGCAGACTATCCCAAGTGCTTAATTCAGACGGAATCATGGACACCCCCCACCTTACGTACTAAACACTAGAATGCAATAAGTATCTTAAGTCACACTTAAAAAAAAACTTAGATTGGAGATGCTGTGCAGGTGAATATTGCACAATGGAGCCCTGTACATGTAATCTAGGACTGGTAGAAGTATCTGAAACATTGCTTTGTGTATTACAATGATTACAACTTTCAATGAGACTGGGTCAAATTAAAAACAGTGAAAATTGATAATATACATATTAATAGCATTACTTTCAATGAAAGAAAAGTGATTCAGAAAAATTTGTAAGACCATTACAGTGAAAATTGATAAAATAGTCACAAAACTGGAATGACTAATGTGATCACCAGCTTTAACTCCAAATTGTGAATGAAATATTAAACATATATCAACTGCATCAATGAGCACTTTTGCCCACCGCCCATCAAGCACCAAGTTTACATTTTTCTTTTGGTGAAAAAATAAATAAAAAAAGCAACAACAAAAAAACCCCAAAAAACTAAAGATAACCTCACCCTGTCTTTTATTATGTCAGAAGCCTGGCTTTACGGCAGGCCTGTCCAACCTGCGTCCCTCCAGGTGTTGTGAAACTACAAGCCCCAGCATGCTTTGCCAGTAGACAACCTGTTAATAGCTGGAAGGGCATGCTGGGACTTGTAGTTTCACAACATCTGGAGGGCCGCAGGTTTGACAGGCCTGCTTTACGGTGACCGTTTCTGTGGAGGTGTGCATTTTGTACACAAAACCCATATACAGCCTAGTCTTTTACAGAGGAATTGCCTGATATTCATGAGGTCTGACATAGTTGTCCCTTGTAAATTAATAGGCTGCATTTAATATTAGTACCACCAACAAAATGGATGTCATCTGCTGTGTGTAGGTGACAGGTCCACTTTAGATTGATTACACACTGCCCAGTCCTGCATGCATGTACAGAGTCTATATATTTTACTGTGGTGGGAAGATGACCACGCACACATACCAATAGCAGTCATCTACAGCCATCTTCTCATTGCATTTACAAATCTGTTTTATAACCAGACAATCAATTTTTGACCAGATTATCGGACACTCCAGATATTTTTGGGCCACATGCACTGTGGTATTGGGGAAATTGGGATGTGATATGGTAGAATGTGTTGCAAGCATTATATCATGGAGGCTTGGATTGAGGGTTGCTACAAGTTTGAGCATTGTTGAACTGTGCACTTTATGGTACAGGATGTGGTGGTTTCCTGTGTGCATGAGAGCAAGAATTAGGCCAGCACTCTAATAATTGTAATACATATTAAGTAATGTAAATTAATAGAATATAGTTACGGTAAGTGGGAATATTTATATGGAGCCAAATAAGGCAAGTACTCACATAAATTACAAGGTCTTTATTTATAATTAAGGTTAGACACAATAATCTATGACTATTTGTATATCCATATAAACGTGGTCTCATAGGCCATTATAAGTAGATCAGAGTTTGGAATGTTGCCTTTACCTTAGTTTGTAGTTGCCAACACTATACTAACAAAAGTTCTCATAGCAACAAAACTGAAAGATGAACCTAACACCATTTTGTGAATGTGACCAGCTGTCTCTAATACAAACAATGCTGTTGACGTATACAATCCTGACCTGTTCACCTATTCCCTAATAAATATATTTTTCAGATCAACTGAAAGGGAAATTTAACCTTAAGTTTTTAAAGGTATGATTGAAAACCTAAAAAGGTGTTCAGACCCTGGGGACGCAACTAGACATTTGTGTTCACCATAGAAAGATGTTACACAAGGACCTCCATGTACCAAACAATAGCACAGGATCTCATATACATAAATAGGATTTTGACCAGAAAGACAGCCCCCCTGCAGCTATGGGCACCTTAGAAGATATGTCAGTGTTCATCAGAGCCGTAACTTAAAATTCTAGCGCCTGGGGCGAGAAAGTCAAATGCTGCCCCCCTAGCACTCAATTTTAACCAAATTAACCTAAAATATTCCTAAATTGCGCCCGTTCCCCCTTCAGCGCTGCGCCCTAGGCAGTCGCCCCTATCGCACAGCCCTAGTTACGGCCCTGGTGCTAGTCAGAATGTTATCAGTTTTCAAATGGGCAGGAAGAGAACAAACTGGAAGCAATCAGAGCGTTCACAGAAGCTACCAAATATTTCCGAAGGTCAGTGTGTTGATCTTATGGCGGGCAGCAATCTGTCCACTTATCTGATTGATGATGATTGTGTACGTGAGGAAAGACTGCATGTGACAGGGGCAATACCAAGATGTCAACAAGAGATTGTATGCAAGAAACAAGCTATGGACGGAGCATAGAAAGTGAAAAGAGCAGGGTCAACAGCACAGTAGTAATGTGAGGCTTTGTCTGACTGGTGGAATTAAATGCACCTCTACATGGAATTAAGCTCATACAGCAAAAATTGTTTTGATTAGCAACTGTTTGCATGAAAGGTAATTTCTGCCATTTAGTGGAGTGGGCCTATAAAACACACTAGGCTAATGAGTCATTAAGGAGAGCAAGGCAAAAAAAAGTAGTATATTTGATCCTGGACAAACCATATTACAATGCAAGGGGTTCAAATTAAATTACTTTGCACATAAGTTAAAAACTGGCTATTTTACATCTAGCACACAAATACTTGACAGCTTTATTTTTACACTGAAATTGAAAGTTGATCTAGAACATGCCCTTCCCCAACTATAAATCTGATCTCACATTTTATATTTACCTCTCCCTCAAATGCAACATGGTTTTCCCCAGGTGCAAAGTAACTCCTGTTTTTTGCATTGCTCACCTTAATGCTCAGGTCCAATGAATTTATGTAACTTCAGTATAAGATTTCTACTACATCATTTATGCTTTGCTGGAATTTACAATGAGCTGCCGTAATATCTGCCAGCAGCCTTGTTTATACAGATTACTTTCGTGCAGCAGTGAACCATGATCTGTTCTGAAGTGAGTCAGAAAATGTGCAACAACTCTGGAGTGGTTTCTGCTTTGCCTCAGAAACCATATAGCAAACAATAATATGGTCCATAGCTAGAAACATGTTGTTTTGCTAATAAAATATTGCTTTCACAATTTATGAGCCTAGATTGATGTAGTAATCACTGAAGTTGGTACAATAAATACTATTCTGTTATATCTACCTGTCTTCATTTGCACATTAAGAACATCAGGTGAAGAGGCTTCCAGTGTAAAATTTTGTATTGTCAGACTAGGAAATGCACATTTAAAAATAAAAAAACAAATACAAGTGCAAATAGATCTAATAAATACCACTGTAGATTTAAAATATAGTAACATTTATTTGTACAACCATTAATACATATATAAAGCAAAAATTAAAAAGAAAAGAAAATATCGTACATGATCCACATAATAGTATTGTGTATATCATACAACATATGTGCGGAATTTAATAGATACAATTGTGTCTTGTACTGTGGGCTAATCCAGTGATCTCTTATTATCAAAAATTCCGGATTATGCAATGAATGATTGTCTATGAGACACTTTTTTTTCTCTATATGTACACTATACGTGAATTAAAAAAAAATTAAGACCAAAATTAGTCTGGATTAATGATTTGGTGGAGTATGTTTTGATACTTTCTTTTCTTTTTAATTTTTTCCCTTTATATAAGTATTAATGGTTGTACAAATAAATTCTATTACGTATTTTAAATCTACGGTGGTATTTATTACATAGGATCTATTTGCGCTTGTTTTTGTTTTTTGATTTCTTCCATTATAATTGAAGTTGATGCACAACAACTTCTAGAAATAAGCAGCATTTTTTTTCCTATCTTGTTACTTGAATCTTTGTTTTATCTATACTATACAAGGTATAGACTGCTTTAGTCATGCGCCAGGCTTTTCTGCCCATTTGGGTTTAGAATTGTAGACATTTAAAAATAATCTAAAAAAATGTAAAAAATATTGTGAATAGCAAGAAAAGGACTGTAGTCTGAAAATGTTCACACATGCTTAGTAGTTTTTGACCAACCCAAGCTCCAATCACACAGCCTGATGCAGGCTGGACAGGATTTCCATTTGCAAACTGAAGAATCTGGTTGGTTGATGATATTATCAATGTGTATCTTCAGCTAAAGGGCATGCATATGATCAAGTAGTATTGTGCAGATTCCCAAATCACCAGATTTGTGGCCAGTTTAGGAACACAAGATTTTCTAAGAACAGAGTCTATCAATTCACTAGCAATCGGTGAGAATGCACCCTTATCTATTCACCAGTATCCAGTGACATAACCAAGTATACACTCAATCAGTGCACTAGGAACCAGTAACATAACCAAGAATACATCCGATCGGGTGTATTCTTGGTTATGTCACTGGCTACTAGTACACTGATCATGTGTATGTTTGGTTATGTCACTGGTTCCTAGTGCACTGATCGGGTGTATACTTGGTTGTCACTGATCATTGCACTAGTAATCAGTGACATAACCAAGAATACACCCAATCAGGGTTTGGGTGCGATATGGCGATGGTGAATACTTCGGCACTTATGCTGTCGACATCAAATTGATGACAGTGTAAATGTTGACATTCATTCTGTCGACATATGTAAAATTGCGACTGTTGATAGTAGTTATGCCAATATTCATAGAGCAATACAGTCGCTGCGTCCGACACAAAATAGTTAACAAAATAAAACAACCCACTAACGCCCCCCCCCCCCCCCCCCCCCCACCACCACCCAAAACAAAAAAAAAAGAAAAACATATTAATCCTAGTGCAGTCAGCCTATGCTGGTACTAGCAAAATTGGGGAAGGGGAAGCATGATGCCCCCCTGAATTTACTAGAACCAGCATTAGGCCAGCACTTTGCCAGGAATTATAGCAGGGCAACCCGCAGCCTGAGGTCCTCATGCCATAATGATACCCAGCATGGGGCTGGATTCCTTAGGCAGATGTGGTCTGCCTGCCTGCCAGGGCTCCCGTTGTATAATGGAAGAATTACAGCCGCTAAGTCTATCTATAACCTGGGACTTTCCCTCTTACAGTGTGGGATAGCACCAGCATGCCCAAACTGTTAATGGCAGCCTGGGCTTCCTGGAACCTGTAGTGCACCAAGTCAAAATCGTGTATTAATTATAAGTTTTATTTACGGATGGCTAGAAATCTGTAGTTTGAGGGGGGGAGGGGGGGCAAACTCTGCTCAGCAGCCTACTAGGAACATTTTAAAGGAAAACAAATGCATGTAGCAGAGTGACCGAGTCAAACGTAGCCAGCCCAGTTTAGGACCGTCCACTATAGGACCGGCCTAAGGGGCATGTGCCCCTGCCCCCCTAGCTGAGCCAGGCCCTGGTGGTAAGAGGCCTAGTGCTTTCAACATGGGGCTAGCAGGGGCAAACGCAGGATTCGAGGAAGGGGATTTCCACGCCACGATACAAGTGGGCATGTCCAGTATGTGTAGGGGTGTGGCTACAAACACACACGGTGTCAAACACACAGATATGTAAACTGTCCCATACACAGACAAGCACAGACACACAAACACACAGGATCAAACACAGATATGTAAGCTGTCACATACACACACACATACATAAACACACACATAAACACAGATATGTAAGCTGTCACACACACACACACACACACACACATACATAAACACACAGGATCAAACACACAGACATGTAAGCTGTCATATACACAGACAAACACAGACTCTCTCTCACACACACACACATTCTTACCTTCTTCTGCAGCCTCCTGCATAACACCCATGCTGGCCGTGTGGGAGGAAGGGACGGGGTCACACTGCCGGCAGAGAGCTGTGCTCACACAACAGGGGACTGACTGGGAGATGATTACAAACAGTAGTGGCTGGTCCCGGGAGAGGGGCCAGCCACTGTAAGCATACGACACCCCAGGTAGGACAGGTGTTTCTGGGGACTAGGAAACCCCCCCTGGGTGCGCCCCTGGCTGGGTACCCTTAGGGAGGAAGGGGTTTTTTGGTTTTTTTTCTTTTGCGGACCTAGTGCTAGTTCTAGTAAAATCAAGGGGACTCCACGACAGAATGAATATGTCGACATTTACACTGTCACTATTTTGATGCCGACAGCATAAGTGTCAACATATTCACAGTCGCCAGAATGACTACATCCCCCGATCAGTGTACTTAGAACCAGTAACATCGTTGAGAATGCATCCCATCAGGAACTAGGAATCAGGTCATTGTATGCAATTTGTTTCACGATACCCTCAATGTACAGCGCTAAATGATACGTCATTGTTTAATAAATAATGGATAACAACATCTAGTGACATCACAAACATTTCTTCAATGCCTAATGTATACAAGCAGAGAGAACAGGGACAGAAGTAGTTAGAATGCTGTAGTTTTAAGGGGAGTCTCAGTTGTTTTATGATGTATGATGTATTTGTAAGCATCTGAAAAGCATTAGATTAGACTAGTCATAAAGTGTATTGTGCTACAATGGACATGTATAGATATATAGTATGTATTCAGAATATGACATAAAAGTGTTTTTAAATTAGGAAAGGCAGAAATATGTAAAATTAGGATACAATATGTGGTGCCAATGGCATATACCAAAGAATTTTGCCAATAGTACCCACAGTTACAAGGGGAAAAGCAGCACAAAATAGGAGTCTTATATTCAAATTTGTTTGCATGTGTATATTATATATACACACACACACACACACACACACACACACTCCAACTGCAAAAAGTGTTGTCCATAGATACCAAAAAGGTAGCACCCAATATGTGGCTGATTTGTTCAAGATGTAAAGTATCTACAATAAATATGTAGCCACTGTACACTGAAGCTATTCTCCTCACTAATAAGGGAGTCATTTATTGTTTGGTCAGATCTAAAATACGTACAGGATGAGCACCAACTAGTAATCGCTTTACTACCAGTATAGACAACACTGTGTGTATGTTCAAGTAGGAGCTGTAAACATTTTCAGAACAACATATTTATGTTTCTATCATAGAAATATTAGTTTGGCCAGTGATATTAATTCATGTAAATTCTGAAAATCATCAAGTTTTTATTATGCTTTACTAACAAGAACCACTTGCAAATATATTTGAAATGGAAATGTGCATCTTACAAGTAATGCTATGTAATACTAATACTATGTTTATGCATTGATTACCCAATGGCCACCAATGAGAATAGTTGAAGTAGTAGTACCCATACACAGGCAGATCCAACAGTTTGAACTGAGCCTCAATCATAAAGACCCAGCTAAACAACGCCGGACCCTGTGACACCGTTAGCAGCACTGTTGGATGACGATCTTACACACTGTCTGACATGGGCATCATGTTACTATATTTTGTGCTCCTTCAAACAGGCACTTAAAACTCACCTCTTCTTCATAACCTACCAGCTTCCCACCTAATCCTCTTTCCATGCTCATTCTCTTCACCTCTCTTCCCAGCCTTACTATTTACTGTGCTATATACCCTCTACTGACTCCCCTTTGTGCCTGCTGTCTATTTGCCTTCACATTAGGATGTAAGCTCTTATGTGGGGGTCCTTCCTCCCTCCTGTCTCTATACCTATTCTTCTGCTCCAACCTCACTACAATAGCCATGCATGGAGTTTCTGAAGTCTTGGTTTATTGTTCTGTACGGTTTTACTCTGTATGGTCGACTGTCTGTGTTGTGTACGGCGCTGCGGAAATCTTGTGACGCCTTATAAACAAACGATAATACTAATAATATTTTCTAGCCTTCCTGATAGACACCTTCACATTTTCAATCAGCACTATAAGCTGTAACACTCAACTATTACTTCATTGTGTTTAAGGGATGTTATAACAATGACGGCAATAAAAACATGCATCTTATGCTTCTCCCTGCAATTTGTTGCCAGACACCATCTCAGTATAAGACCAACCTTAGTGCGACAATGTTCCTTTAACTAGTCGTATAATCAGACAATATGAGGACAATAATCAAGTTCTCATTGTGTGTCTTAATGATCTCCCTTCTCATATTAATACTTGTCTATCCCTAAATCTCATTGACTGTATCAGATGTTAATACAATTAAAGCAGACATCGAGATAAATGTCCTTTTAATGACAACATAAAATCTAAGGGGTATATTTACTAAACTGTGGGTTTGAAAAAGTGGAGATGCTGTCTATAGCATCCAATCAGATTCTAGCTATCATTTATTTAGTGCATTGTACAAAATTACAGCTAGAATCTGATTAGTTGCTATAGGCAACATCTCCACTTTTTCATATCCGCAGTTTAGTAGGTATACTCTACAGGTTGTCATACTGAATGCCATACCTTTCCCACTAAAAGTGTGCAGCACTCATAAGCGCTGAGTTGCTCTGGAAACAGTCTTCTATTGTCACACACAAAAGGTTCATAAAAATGATTTTGTTCTCTTCACTATTACAGGAAATTGGTCAATTTGTTTAATCTGATTCTATCACTTCATTCCTTTTTAAATCCTTACAGGTGTTCCTGTCGGGGCAGCGCAGGGAGTAAGGTAAATGGCAGATAGTACTATTCCTAGCATTTTCTTGTTTGTAAACCAATGGAGAAATATATATCTGGAACTGTCTGAGGCCAACACTAAGCCATCCCACTCCAAGTGCATAGGGGGTGCTTTGCTGACCTTTGTGTTATTATGGAAAACAAGCTAACGCCACATTTAAAATGCCCACATTGGTGGCAGCGATTTTGTTCTTTTAAAGCAATATTGATGAGAAAATAGTCTGTCAATTCACTGGGAATTAGCGACATTACTGAATCCAGCATGAGTCACTTTGTATCTCATGCCCCATTGATCTCACTAGTTCCTCAGTGAATTAACAGGATGAATTCTCATGAATAGTGCCTGAAAATGACAAAATGGCCGATTCCAATGCATGTGACATGTACACTTTGAAATCTCACTGTGAACACATTTTCATGCACATACCCCTCCATGTTTCCTGAATATGATTTGTGAAGTCACCCCCTGGATAACAAAGATAAACATGAGGTACTATTGCACAGAAATGCCATAGTTAGTGTGAAAATATGTGCATATAGGGGATCTGCTACAGATGGACGCCTCTGGGACACGTAGGAAAAGATGCATACTAGCATCCTTATGTAGATACAGACAAATATTGCAATGCTAACTCAAAAAGAGTACTACATGCGCTGCACCAGTGTGTGAATTTATACTTGACAGAAGCACTGGATACACAAGCATAAGGCATATGTTTTAGTACACAATGCCACAGTGGCATTACACTATTTGTACATAACCTAATAATGTAATAAATGCACATAATTATTTGGATGGACTGGAGTCTCTTAAAACGCTTAAGCGGTTTGTTGTTGACTCCTGAAACCAGTCCATAAAGACATTAATAGTTTACTTGGTGGGTCCCTGTGATACATGTAATGTACCCTATTATGTTTTATTATGTGTCATTGTTCTTGAAAATTGATTGGATGTATTTGCCATGCATTACTACAATGTGTTTATACCTGTTCGATGAATTTAGACATGCTTATTTGTCCATGTATGTGCTTATGTTTTGTCTCAAAACTTGCTAATATTTCATATTAAAAGTGGATACCTCTTTAGCGTAAATTGGTAGTTTCAGTTATGTTGTGTTTTTGGTTTTGTTATATGTATGTTCAAAAATTCAATAAAAATGTACTTAATTAAAAAAAAAACATAATACAGTTCCCTGTTTGTACAAGATAAAATAATGCGGTCAGATTCTTCTTAATAAAAGCGAAGGTTGCATTTACCATAAATAAAAATAAAATACAACGCCTATACATCCCTTTAAGAAATAAATGTACTGTAAATTGTGTTTCTGGCACTAATTTTATTAATTGATCTAATATAGCCACAATGTACTCAGGCGCGGGCTGACGGACGTCAGCCCGGGGGGCACACGCCGCACAAGTGGCCGCATCACATGACACGTGATGCGGTTGCGTCATCAATGACGCGGCCGCATCACATTTATATTACTTCCGGGGGGCGGCCGGCCCTAACAGCCGTTATTGTGAGCGGCCCGGGCGGGCGATGCCCCCCTGCCCAGCCCGCCCCTGAAAGTACTATCAGCTAGAGGTCAATATGCAAACAGTCAATCACAAGTGGCTAGATGGCTCCAGCTCACACAAGACATACACCTCCTGTCAGACTTAACTGCATCCCCGTCTTATGGAGTCATAATTATGCAACACAACTTTATTGTACTCGGCCTATTATGCCTAGTTTTAACAAGTTGAGATACAATTATAGTATGTTCGTACAGGTCCGCATATGTCCTGTATAACCAGCAGCTAAGGATCTACAGGTGGTCCTAACCTGTTGGTTTTTGTACAAAACTAAGGGGGTTGATCCAGCCCTATTGTTATACAAGGATTGTAGGATTTGTGGGGTGTGGTAATTGCTGATAATAAATACTGATGGAATATACATACTATGAGTCATGTACTGTGTCACTATTAATAAAGTTAATTTTATTTAAGTAATTATAACCCATAGACTATACACCATAGATGGGTGCCTTAAAAGCTACCAACACTCGTAGAATAAAAAACACAACTACATGCAGAAAACATTTGATTTAAAAAACATATGAATAAAAGTCCAGCTATAACATATATATGTCCATATGTCAGTACCATCCAGGTTAATGAATTAGGATGTCAATTTGATAGTAAGTAACCATAGGTCCGTAATACAATTGATCGGGGTATCCAAATATGTATATTAAAAGTCTCTATACTTGCAGTGGGTAACCATGGATAGAGCGCCCATCAGACGATTCTTGAACTGTTGGCCGCCATAGTTGCAGTGGTCGGTGAATCAGGATTCCACTGTGTGAACTGCAATGAATCAGTGTGCGTTCCACGTGTCAATGATACCTTTTTGTAGTACACGTGGGTGTTACCAACGCGTTTCTTCACTCCCGGTGACTTTTTCAAGGGAGAATGTTGTTGCTTAAGGCGTTCCCAATTCTTATAGTGGGATGTAGATGACGTAATGCGTATTGGACTAATTAATAAACAATGAGCCAATAGGTTACATTGCAAATGTCTTCCGTTCGAATATATTTGGTCTCTGTTTTTATATATCGAATATACCAGCATGAGAACACAGATTGATTTGTATTGTACAGGCAGTATTTGAGTAGATATTCTACCTTATATATATTATCAGGTGATCTATTTTGTACAGACATTTATCAGCTTCAACAGATTAAATGCACTAGGTAGGATATAAAACATAAATTGTAGCTCCATAGATAAAATGGGCACATAATGAGAAAAGAAAGGAAAAAGGAAACTGGGCATACAATTACTTAAAATTAGCATATAAGGTGCAATCTATATGCACATTATAATAAATATTCTAATGCAAACTGTTATATTGAGTCTAATATTGAACCAGAGCAGTTGGAAATATATATTGTGACTAGGGTCATCTAGAGACTCCATTGCAATAGTGTCTCTATAGGTGCATTTACATAACAAATTACCATATTAGAGTGAGTCTTGATCGCTATTAAATGCTATGATTATTTTGATACCCAACCTGGAAGCTGTTAGGATCTCATTGAAAATTTGACAAATTCGAAAATCACCTGATCTCATACCAGATATGTACCAGATATGTGTGCATGGACACCCTTATGAGACTCCCCCGGCAGGACCTGCCAAAACTAGTATGGTCTACAGCACCAGGTATTCTCAAAACCATATGGTTTTGGTACCCACCTGGCTTATCTTCCAAGTGCTGATGGGTTTGGGTGTTTTCGACAGTAGTATGGATATAGACTAAAAATTAGGCATGTCCGTGCCGGGACAGGTCTCTTGGTGTGCCCTACACAAATCTCTGGATATTAAAGTTTATATTAAGGCCTTTTGGGGCAAGAGTACAGAGGTCATATATCCATTTGATCTCTATGGTGTTAATGGTTCTGGAGAAATCACCTTCCCTTCAATTTCTCTTTACCTTCTGTATGGCTATGAAACGTAATGTGGAGGGATCCTGGTTATGTATCTGTTTGTAATGATGGGAAACACTATGAGTGTCTAAATCATTTTTAATGTTCTGTATGTGTTCTCCTATACGGGTTTTCAAAGGTCTAATAGTACGGCCCACATATTGCAGATTACACAGGCACTGTAATAAGTAGATCACATCTTTCGTATCGCAAGTTAGGAAGTCCCTGATCTTGTATGGCTGTCCTGTTTGGGATGATGTAATCTCAGTGATGGATTTGGTGCTCTGTATTTTGGAGGATACACATCCTACACAATGGCCACATCTATAAAATCCTTTAGGTTTCCTACTTAGTGGCAGGACCTGTTGGAATTTTTGCTTGGGTCTAATATGATTTTTAACTAATTTGGTGGTCAGATCAGAAGCCTTCCTAAAAACTATACTGGGATGACTAGGTAAAATATTTTTCAAAACTTATCTAGTAGGAGTATATCCCACTTGTCTCTGATAATTTTGCTAGTCTTGGAGGCCGAGCTGTTATACTTCGTTATGAAGCGTACTTGTCCATCTCTTATTGTGTCCATTGGTTTGTCTCTATATCCGAGTTCTTGTCTATCCATATTTTCTATTTTAGTGAATGCCTCCTCTAGATTACCCTAATGGTATAACTGCTCTTCAAATTGTGTTTTTAGTGGGCGGCCTTGTAATATGTAATCATTAATGGAGGAGCTGTTCCTTCTGATTCTTTGCACTGACCTAACGGAATGTAGCTAAGCCATTTAGGGTGATGGTTGCTGGTGGAGAAGATATAGCTATTAACATCCACTTGCTTGTAGTGCGTTTTGGTCTCCACTCAGACTTTTTTTTATATATACTCTCAGGTCTAAAAATACACTCTCTGTTCTACTGTAATTGGTGATAAATTTCAAATTGTATGGATTCTCGTTTAGAATGATCGTGAAATCAAGAAGGGATTGTTCATCTCCGTGCCATATGAGGAAGATGTCGTCTATGTAGTGTCGCCACATGACCAGGTTCGCTCCGTTGTCTTGGTTGGACCAGATGGATTCTTCCTCCCACTTGCACATAAAAAGATTAGCGTAACTCGGAGTGAACCTGGTTCCCATAGCCGTTCCTCTAATTTGCAAGAAAAATTGGTCTTGAAACCAAAAGTTATTTTGAAGTATAAATTTGATACTGTGTAGAATTAACCTATTTTGTTCTGGATTGTACTCTTGGTCTTTTTGAAGATAGTGGTCTATACTGGCTATACCCTGGGAGTGGCCAATCACTGTATATAGCGATGTAACGTCGCTAGTGACCAGCCAATAATTTTCTTGCCAATTTAAATGCTGTAGGATATGTAATACTTTTGTAGTATCACAGATATACAAGGGTTGTGCCTTTACATATTCCTGTAGGAAACAATCTATGTATTGTGCAAGATTTGCGGTCAGCGAATTTATTCCGGAGACAATGGGAAGCCCCGGGGGGGTTAAGTGTATCCTTAGGATTCTTGGGTAAATAGTAAAAGACCAGTATTACCGTATGCTTGTTGTAGATAAAGTCAAACTCTTTCTTGGTGAGAATGCCCTTTTCAAGGCCTCATTTAAGATGCTAACTTAGGAGGCCCTGAGGAGGGCCTTTCAAATGGCTGGGATTAAAAGTAGATTTAGGTTTAAGGTGGGTATGTTTGAATACATTCATTGGAGACTGATTGTGTTTGAGACTTGATTAACCAGGGGTTTTTAAAAAATACTTCTTTAGAGCGGGCTGTTTGTGCAAAATAGTTCACCTCATAATATATATATATATAAGGTAGAATATCTGCTCAAATACTGCCTGTACAATACAAATCAATCTGTGTTCTCATAATCCAATATATTTAGTTTGTTTTTATCTTTTGAACGGAAGACATTTGCAATGTAACCTATAGGTTCATCGTTTATTAATTAGTCCAATACGCATTACGTCATCTACGTCCCACTATAAGAATCAGGAACGCCTTAAGCAACAACATACTCCCTTGAAAAAGTCACCGCAAGTGACGAAATGCATTTGTTATGCCCACAAATACTACAGGAAGGTATCATTGACACATGGAACGCACACGGATTCATTACAGTTCACACAATGCAATCCTTAATCACCGGCCTCTGCAACTATGCCGGCCAACAGTTCAAGAATCGTCTGATGGGCGTTCTATCCATGGTTACCAACCGCAAGTATAGAGACTTTTAATATACCTATTTGGATACCCCGATCAATTCTATTACGGACCTATGGTTACTTACTATCAAATTGAAATTCTAATTTATTAACCTGGATGGTACTGACATATGGACATAGCTATGTTATAGCTGGACTTTTATTCAGATGTTTTTTAAGTCGTATGTTCTATGCATGTTGTTGTGTTTTTTATTCTACAAGTGCTAGTAGCTTTTAAGGCACCCATCTATGGTGTAGAGTCTATGGGTTATAATTACTTAAATAAAATTAACGTGATTAATAGTGACACAGTACATGAATCACAGTACGTATATTCCATCAGTATTTACTATCAGCAATTACCACACCCCACAAATCCTACAATCCTTGTATAACAACGCTGAATCAGCCCCCTTTATTTTGTAACAAGTTGAAGTTATGCAAAAAACTTCATACAAACGTATGCATACTTGTTTTTGTGTGTATGCTCAATATGAAAATGCACATCTTTCCAAAAAACCAACAAAAAAAACCCAACAACATACATCCAACTCTGGGGGAGATTCAGTCAATGGTGATGTTCTCAGGAACATGAGACCAGTAGTACAGTAAAAATACACGCTCATTTTTGCTTGCACCTCTATGGGGTGCAAGCAAAAATCAGTGGATATTTCACTAAAAAATATGTGTGAAGTGTCTCCGTGGGCTTTCCGAAGACAATTTGTGTGTATTTTTTGCTAATTGAATCTCTCCCACTGAGTGAGCCTCTAAATGAACATTAAAGCTGTATCGACATGCGCACATTGATAGACATCCATGTTATGTCTGAATGCTGGTTGGAGATTTTTTATACCTATTTTTAGCTCCGGTCAGGCTGCGCTCACCATGTATATTAGCACAGGGCCATACAGCTAACACACACATCATGTCAGTTTATGTATATGAAGGAAGGTATAAATACAGCTGCTTTAATATGTATGGCATCCAGCATGGCATCCTAAAAATGTACAAAAAAACAAATGCAAAAAAAAAAAGTGAAAAATAGTTTGTTATGATGTAAAAAACAAACAAACTTTTTTTTTTAAACAAAATGAATATATAACTCTGAAGTAGATTGCATATCACAGCCAAATGTAGTGCATCATAGTATCTGGCTATAAGAACAAGGGGAACATGTCTAGAATAAGTGATTTCAATATGAAAGAATTGGCATTATTTAATACATTCTAGAAGTCATTTACAAAGAGAAAAACGGCAGCTCCACAGTGCAATAGCACAAGTGCACCTACATTTCCAGTGGGGAGCATGACGACAGTGTTTGTAGAGTAGCAGCGGTTTGCACATGCAGAGAGGGACTGGGCAGAGTGAAGGGTAAAGTACTTACTATAATGGAGGTGGAAGGGGAGAGGGCACATTTTTAGGGTGAAGTTGTCATGAAGTTGGTGGGAGGCAATTTCCACTCTAAAAAAGGACTTCAGTCTGCACCAGCTCTGAGCTGGTGGACTTTGGTCTAGTTCTATATATTTAATTACATCCACTTTGCACCTCCATGTTCCATTTCAAAGGAGACGCTCATTTCTAGGTGCAGTCTAGACACTGTAATAAAAAGTTTCATACAGACCCATTGCCACATGTTATAAAGGCAGTTCTGATCCCCCTCACTTTCATGACTGATATTGGCCATAAATGGGGCTACAGCCAGGAGTATTTTGGATAAAAAAACGGAGAAGTTTATTTTATTGAAAGGGGTAATATTAAATTGGTAGGATGTTCGTGTTGTCTCCCCATGTAGCTAGCAGCTCTGAGGGCAGGCAATGGCCGGACCATCCAGATACACAGCTGCAAAACTAAGGGGCTTTGCTCTGTAAATTAGTACATACAAATGTATATATATATATATATATAGGACCACCACAGTTATTGCCTGTTGTGACAATATTATTTAGTTGGAAGAACTTTGTGTAATGAACATCAAAAACTATACAGACCAATCATTTCATTAGTATACATACTTTCCAATATAACCCATTGACTTGTGATGAATTCATTAATTTATAGTTCATGTTGTCAGGTCTGAGTATAATATATATATATATATACACCCACATACATATATATATATATATATATATACACATACATATACACATACATATATATATATATATACACACACACATACATATATATATATATACACACATACATATATATATACACACATACATACAGTGGTCAAAGTGTAAATTTAGAAATGGCAGTATGGAAAACATGAGAACATGAGTGAACAGAATTTGATAGTCTTACAATTAAGGCTCAGTATGAATACCATTGTATACCGGGCCACCTTAAGCACACTAGGAAATCAATAATTTGGACTTGTTAGGGTGATTTTCATCCAATGAAAGCTACAGCAGTAACAACAGTTAATTCGGCCATCTCTAACACACAAATATACAGCAGATTGTGTTCACAAAAAAAAGTAGCACAATCTGTTGGTGTGAACGTGCCTGCAAGGGCATACTGCTTTATTTTCTACACTTTCCACATACATCTCAATCATCTTTCCAACACTACAAATGGATGCCTAAAGACCTTAAAACCTTTAATTAAGACATTAGGACAGAAGCAGGCACCCAGAGGTAATACAGCTGATATGAAACTACATATGTACCTCCAGTCTTTAGTTACTTTAGAAGTTATGTTCTAAATCCTGCCCCCCCCCCCCTCCCTCTAACCCCACTGCAGTTCTCTTGGGATGAAATTCACCAGCAAATTATCTCAGGATGTCCATGTAAGTCTGGTTTATCTATAATTGTGCAGATATGCTTCATATTGTCCATATTTCTGACATATTCTATAATACATAATAAATATGTATCATACTTTGACATCAGGACATACATAATTCTCATTGCAAATCCAGCACACTGATTTTTATGCCACAACTCTGATTGCACCTTTCCCATTACACAAGGCTTGGTGACAGCATTTGTATGCCTAGATTCTGCTCTACAACATTCACAGTACCTGGAGTGGTATGTACAATACATTTTAAAGTGGACCATCCAATCTATACATCTCATGGCCATACATATTCAGTTTAGAGTCTTACAGACTGTATCCGTCTCTTCAGAGGGTAGTAATAATTGCTGCCTTGTAGACAGCAGTAGAACCAAAAGCAACTCCTGATATACTCCATTTGGGAAGTCTCCAGTGCTTGATGGCTTTAATCTCATCCAGTGGCAAGTTACAAGACTGCTACATCTCTCTGGTTTTTACATCTATATCCATTATCAAAGCAGCTTAGGCTATTAATTTATTCCAAATATTATTTAATAAAATATCTAAAATGTTTATAAATATTTTTTTCTAAAAGAGTTTCTTTTTTTTACCATGAAAATTAAGTTTTGTGTTTGTTTTTCATACTTTTTTCTTGAATTCCAATGGATGTTTATGATTTTTGCTACTTCCTTTGTTATCATTGTCTACTTCACAAAACAAAAACAAAATATATATATGTATATATAAAATATCCAATATATGTTCTCTGCAATATCTCTGTTCCATAATGTGGATTTACAGAGTTTGGTAGTAACAATATGGTTCTTCAGGTTGTACCGATAGAAAGCAGTTCAAAACTCCCATTCCAGAGTCTCTTCTTTATTTGCAGCTCTCTCAAGCCTATGTATAATGTTATTTAGATTTGCCATCTTTTCGTTTCTCTTCTGGTTGTTGGGGCTATGCTTTGTGGAGGGATGCAAAGGGACTGTGTCGCTGGTTGGGCTGGAAGAATGGGCCTTATTTGGCATGGTGCTGGGCAAGGATGGAGAGATGGGAGCAGAACAAGAAGGTACAGGAGAGACGGACATCATGAGGCCTGGAGAGGAGGCAGCTGATGGGGAATTTAGAGACACTTCTAGGCTGCAGCGTGAAGATTCGACGGTGGATTTAAAGCTGATGGGATCAGCTTGTGACCTTTCTGTGCCCATGCTCTCTTTAAGTGTAAGCACAGAAGAGGTACAGTCATGGACTGTGGGCTGGTGAGACTTCTCATGAAGAGAATTGCTCTTTCGCAAATAGTGTAGTCTCTGGGAGCCATCACAGTGAGAAGAAGTAACTTGCTTTTCTCTAAGAGCTCTGGATGGCTCAGATTCACAGCATGTTCCTGATGCTGTTCCAGAGCCACAAGACTCACAATAATTAGAAGAATCATAATCATCTTCTTCCTCTAGGTTCTCTTTCTTAATTTTCATTGAAGTTCTCACCTCCCTTGGGTAGCCGTTCCTATGTAGAAGATGTTTTAGGTCATTAATTATTGGCTTTCTGTCTCCTACTTCAGATTCCGGGCTATGAGGATGTAGTGCTCTGTGAGGAACTGCCACAGAGGTGAAGCTATCGCAGCTACTTGGCTCTTGGTCGGTGTCATTGTCGTGCTGACCTTCCATCAGAATCTCCCTGCGCATGCGTGACCTGGAAGTCCATAGAGATGTGAGTTCTGGTTAAAGGAAGACAACTTGCTATAGGCATACTGTATTAATGGTTACAGATATGAAGAAGTAATAGTGTATGGAGTGATGTGGATATGATAAAGACATTGTTCACCAAGGATCTCTGAGACCAGACACACACATAATGTATTACACACACAGAAATAATTATCATTTCTTTTTGGAACATTTTGCATAAGCTAAACTGATTTTACAATCTAATGGTCTGTGATTTTAGTATCTGAGCATTAGTGTAAAGTTTAGCAACTGGGACCCTCAATTGCCTCCAACATGACATGCTTTCACGTGAATTAATCTTTTAGGCTAGTACTTGTAACAATCAGTTCCCACAGAAGGAAATCCACAGAAAATTAGCTAATAAATTCTAGTTTGGGGTATAATTCTGAGAGGTTGAATAACAAACAGATTAAGAATAAGCAGCGCCTATTTATTTGAAACATCCCAATATATTCTAGGAAATAAAAAAATGGATTTGGAACCCCAAGCACTCTCCAGAGGTTATGTTTGAATATGGTGTCACTGGGTAATCCAAATGCAACCATTTTTTTCCCGAATGGCCCATTAGATAACTTCCCTTTTCCATTTTTAGAATAGTGAAGGATAAGTAATTTTTACCATGAACTATTTTAAAAGTGACTTGATATAAATGTTGTGAAAATTATTTAATTCCCTATTTCTGCCTAATTGAAATGAAACAAGTACTGCATTCCCTAGCAGCCTACAAATTGGAAAATCTCAAGACATGTGTCAACCAAAGTCAGACACAGCCTGAAGCTGCAAGACACAAGAAGAATTCAAAAAGAGGTCAGACTTTGGGAGAAGAAAGATGTGAATGTAGAATATGCATCTAATATGTAGGGTCCATTGTTTTTCTTGTGTTCCTGGTCTCTTTAAGAACCTCTACTGACAATTCTAATGCATGACTTTTTCATTGAGACTTGGGGGTAAATGTATCAAGCTGAGAGTTTTCCGGTGGGTTTGAAAACCCAATCAGATTCTAGCTGTCATTTATTTAGTGCATTCTGCAAAATGACAGCTAGAATCTGATAGGTTGCCATAGGCAACATCTCCACTTTTCAAACCCGACGGCAAACTCTCAGCTTGCTACATTTACCCCTTGGCCTAAAGAAAGTTTTCTAAAACTTACAGTTCAATAAAAAAAAATGTGCTCAGCCTTCCATTCAGAAATCTATAATGACTTGGACATGAATATTATATAAAAACAAATCATCATGCAATAGACTTTAGGGATATTGTCAGGGACTGTGCGGGCCACAAAAAAAATACTTGGGAGGCCAACATCTGGCCCATGGGCCACCAGATAAACAGATCTGATCCAGGAAAGGGTCTGTTTAACACAACTCGCAACAGACTGAAGTAGTAATCACGTCTGCCCAAGTACATAGCCTTACCTGTAGTTGTGGAACCAGTTAATGACTGTGTTTGTCTTAAGGTTCAGCTGGAAAGAGAGCAGCTCGATGGTTTGCTGAGATGGGTATGGTTCCATTTGATAGGCTTTTTTCAGGGCTTCTTTCTCTTCCAATGCGAGCACCACCCTGGGTTTTTTCATCTGCAAGAGGTTATAGTCCTGTGGTTGGAAACTGGGACTCGCACAATCCGTTCTAGTGTTGGAAGATTCGCTGTCCGAGTTAACACTTATAAGCCCATAACGTCTTTTCAGGTAGGCTAAACATAAAATAGAGTTGTTTCGTCACAATCCACATTTCTGCACATTCTTTTGAAGTTTTAATATTTGTTTACTGTTTTGAAATTAAATTACATTTGACAGATCAATATTTATTGGCATAACTGCCTTGGCACAGGCTAATATACACACACAATCACAGGGGCTGTGTATATCAAATATTTTTTCACTTGCATCTTTTTTTTAATGAAGTAGAAAAAAATTTCTACAATTAGATCATTACAGCATAACACAGCGAACATTTTGTAATGTCCACATGGAACAATTAACACTAATGAGACCCACACGTTATATATTAACTACCCAACCTAGACAACACAAAAGAAAAACTATATTTACTATTAATTCCTTTTACTCAAAAAAATTCATGGCAGCCTTAACAATGAGTTAGTCCTTTCTAGCCTTAGGGAGAGATAAGAAATAAAACATGCTTCCAAGTAGTATATAGTTGGAAGTGATAATGTATTTGCAATTGATGACCCATAACATCGAGGCTGAGAAAACATTGGTGAGAAATTGCAACTGGGATATGAAAGCAAGCATCCTGAAGATCTATGTATTTAGAGATGGGGACAACTTGTGCAGTGGAGCCCGAGGACTCACATGCAGGCCCGGCGCTCCCATTAGGCAAGGTTAGGCACTTGCCTAGGGCGCCGGGCTCTGGAGGGCCACAGATTAAAAATTTCTTTAAAACTGTGCGGCGACCGCTGACCATACCTTTCACGGCCGCCGCACAGCTTCAGATACATCCACAGGGAGTGGGGGGAGGGACTATTGATCATCACCACCGCCGCCTCTCTGCTCCGTCTCCTTCCCTCCACTCACTGACTGTCGGGCCATGACATCATCATCACAGCCCGACAGTGTCAGTGAGTGGAGGGAAGCAGATGGCGCAGAGAGGCGGCAAGTTAAGGTACGAGAAGACGGGGGGCGCCGAATTTGATAATGGTGCGGGGGGCGCCAATTTTGAAAATGTGCCTAGGGCGCCAAGGACCCTAGCACCGGCCCTGCTCACATGAAGGAGGCAGCTGTAATGTAGAGCTCTCCAAACGCTAAATAATAATGGAAATATAGTAAAGACATCAGCGCTCAATAATTAGATAGCCAGGTGTTGCCTGAGTGAGGGAAATGTCGATATTTAAAATATGTATGTATAATTTTGTTGGTTGCCCTCTGTACGGTACTGCAGACCTCATGTGGCGCCTCTTAAATAACGGTTAATAATAATAATAATAATAATAATCATAATAATAATAATAACCACAACAATGCATTAAGGCTGCCATGAAGGACTAATTAATTACTTTTGAGAACCATTAAACCCAAAATACAGATTTTATTGTACGAAAAAATTACTCAACTGTATATGTAATGTAATTTTGGCACAACTGAAGATACTTTTAAATAAGCTGTATTGTAAAGGTAGCGCAATGTATTAAAGAGCACTTCTTGTCTACATTCAATAGAGACAGCCATTAGTTGAGATGAACCAATACTCACGTAACTGCATCCCATCAATTCACATGGTACCAGCGACATCATTGAGGCACATGATTATTTTTCATGATGCATGCATAAGAGTTTATATACATTTGCTAACATAACAAGCAGGGTCAAATTTAGAGGAAATGCTGCCCATGGCCTTGTGAGGGACTACAGCCTATATGAGGAATTGTGTACCCATATGTTCATGCTCTTGAAATAGCTACTTGGTAACAACAAAAGTATCAAAAAAGAAAATGTAAGGGCAATAAGATAAATGCAAAACCATTTATCTTAGTGGTTAGCACTTCTGCTTCACAGCACTGGGGTCATGACGTTGATTCCCGACCATGGCCTTATCTGTCTGGGGTTTGTATGTTCTGCCTGTGTTTGTGTGGGTTTCCTCCTGGTACTCTGGTTTACTCCCACACTCCAAAAACATACCAGTAGGTTAATTGGCTGCTGACAAAATTGACCCTAGTCTGTTTTGTGTTAGGGAATTTAGACTGTAAGCTCCAATGGGCAGGGACTGATGCGAGTGACAAACATTCTCCATACAGCACTGCTGCATTAGTAGCACTATATAAATAAATAAATGATGAAATGATGATGATTTCCATGCTGTCCCTTGCCGCAGGTGCCGGACTTGTTTATACGGTAAGTACAATCCTAGCTGAAGGCTTTTCATGAAGGATCAACCTGTGGCCCTTTATTAGTCCACCTACTATTGGGACAAGAATAACTTAACTGCCTTTAACTCACCCTTCTTTTCCATTTTCTTCATGTCTCTGAGTTTTTCAATGTTATGTGGATCACTCAACCAGAGCTGCATGCGAACAAATGGCTCTCTGCCCTTCAGACTTAGCTTATGCCATGGCTTGGGCCTGGACAGGAGATCCGATACAGAACCCTGAGTAAGACCCAATATGCTTTCTCCAAATAATCTCTGACCTTTAAAAACATTGAAGATATAAAGATTATCCAAACAGCTTGTGTAACTCTTCACTGCTAAATTGTGCATAAGCCAAGACCAACAATGGTATATGGTGGCCAGTTTCATTAGTACGTTTCAAATGTAAACCAATATGATGTAAAATACAACTAACCTTATAATTATACATTATACTTCATAGAGAATGTTTGACCTGTAATTTATATGGATTTTGGAGATTACATTAGAGATCCAAAACTATATTAATCCCTTTGCCACAGAGGATATTTCTCACTCTTACGTTGAGCCTATTTTGGCACTATGTAGGCTGGTAACATTCCAACATCAATATTAGTAATTTGATTAAGCAGTTCCCACACAAAGGGCCTGATTCATTAAGGAAAGTAAAGCAAAAGAAAGTAGTAACTTTGCACCTTGGTAAAACCATGTTGCATTGGAGGAAGAGGTCAATTTAAAATGTGGGGACAGACTTGTAGTTGGGGTAGGACATGTCCTAGATCAACTTTGAATTTAAGCTATCAAGTATTTGTGTGCTGCATGAAAAAACCACCAGTATTTAACTTGTGTGCAAAATAAACTAATTTGCACCCCCTTGTATTGTAACATGGTTTGTCCAGGAGCAAACTTACTCCTTTTTCTTGCTTTACTTTTCTTAATGAATCAGGGCCAAAAAGTATACCTTGTTTTATACAGAAGACTTTGAATTTTCAGAAAATACCATCAGTTCGGTTATAACCCCTGACACAGAAAAGAAAGCCTACCCAAAATGCCTAAAAGTGTTGTTTTTTTCTCTTGAAATTGCAAGAAAGTGAACTAAAAGCAAATGTATGCATTATGTTTCTAAACACTACCAAGAAATACTTTGTGGCTCTTGCTTTGGCATCAATCCACCTTTCCAAAACAGCAAAAAAGCAGCATTCTACACATAGGTTTTCATAATAAAATCTGCACTTGAAAATAATAATGCATTGGTTTTTCTAGTTTTTAAGAAGCCATGATAAGGGAGATCTTAGGGTTAAAAAGTCCCTTCCCCATCCCTGGGCTGATTAGCGTTTTCTGTAGTGTAGAGTGTTATTTGGTGATCACCAAACAATAACTACTAAGGAGGCAATCATTGAAAGGGGACTCACCTCTTTCAAATGAGGTTATACCCGAGTTTATTGAGCCAGGATGGGAGAGATTTTTTTAATGCCTTCCGCCTCCCCAGTCACCTCGTGTCACTGTAAATGGTTTCTTGTAGAACAGTGGCTATGTGCCACCTCTTCCCGCAACCTCACCGACAGGAAATACCAGTGGGGGGCAGGTAAGTATTATTTTTACTTATTTACAGCCCATGTGTGCCAAGGATGAGTGGGACTCACCCTTTGCACTTTAGAGGCATATGTACAGAAGTCCCACTTGTCCTTAGCACTCAATGGATTAAGGTACTAAAACTATGCATGTCAATAATAAATAACGACAGGAAAAAGAAACTACCTCTTTCAATTACTATGTGTACTTTCCCTTCACGTCACAATCAATTAAAAACAAGCATATATTATACTCATTCACCGGATGAGAACACCAACATCAGAATGTGGAGAATTTATTGTTCCTATTACACAGATCATTAGCAAAGGAATAAATTGAGGATTTGTGTTTTCGGTTTACATTGCATAACAAAGTATGTATAGCTCAGTGAAGAAAATACAGTTAAGTAATTAGATCAAGGTTGTGCAAATAACATCATGGGACTCATCAATACTATTTAAATAGTTGAAGAGATACAAGAGATACCGAGCAATGAATAATTGCCATCTTCAAGTCACTAAATTAAAGTTAACGACACAAGAACACCGGTACGTCTTACAAATGCACTGTTTGTAGAGTGAAATAACACTTGTGCTATATACAGTCATGGCCAAAAGTTTTGAAAATGTGAAAACCAATATCGGTGTCAAGTCTGCTGCTTTAGTGTTTTAGACCTTTTTGTCAGATGTTGCTATGGTATACTGAAGTAAGATTACAAGCATTTCATAAGTGTCCAAGGCTATTATTGACAATTACATTAAGAGTCAATATTTGCAGTGTTGACCCTTCTTTTTGAAGACCTTCGCAATTTGCCCTGGCATACTGTGAATCAACTTCTTGGCCACATACTGACTGATGGCCGCCCATTCTTCCCTAATCAGTACTGGAGTTTGTCAGAATTTGTGGGTTTTTGTTTGTCCACCCGCCTCTTTAGGATTGACCACAAGTTCTCAATGGGATTAAGGTCTGGGGAGTTTCCTGGCCATGGACCCAAAATTTCGATGTTTTGATCCCGGAGTCAGTTAGCCATCACATTTACCTTATGGCAAGTTGATCCACCATGCTGGAAAAGGCATTGTTCGTCACCAAACTGTTCTTGGATGGGAGAAGTTGATCTTGGAGGATGTTTTGGTATCATTCTTTATTCATGGCTGTGTCCTTAGGCAAAATTGTGAGTGAGTCCACTCCCTTGGCTGAGAAGCAACCCCACACATGAATGGTCTCAGGATGCTTTACTGTTGGCATGACACAGGACTGATGGTAGCGCTTACCTTTCCTTCTCCGAACAAGTGTTTTACAAGATGCAATCAATCTGAAAGGGGATTCGTCAGAGAAAATGACTTTACCCCAGTCCTCAGCAGTCCAATCCCTGTACCTTTTGCAGAATATCAGTCTGTCCTTGATGTTTTTGCTGGAGAAAAGTGGCTTCTTTGCTGGCCTTCTTGACACCAGGCCATCCTTCAAAAGTCTTCGCCTCACTGTGCGTGCAGATGCACGCACACCTGCCTGCTGCCATTCCTGAGCAAGCTCGACACTTGAGGTGCCCCGATCCCGCAGTGAGACTTTAGAGACAGTCCTGGCACTTGTTTGGGGTCCCTGAAGCCTTCTTTACAACTATTGAACCTCTCTCTCCTTGAAGTTCTTGATGATCCGATAAATGGTTGATTTAGGTGCAATCTTAGTAGTAGCAATATCCTTGCCTGTGAAGCCCTTTTTGTGCAAAGCAATGATGACTGCACGTGTTTCCTTGTAGTTAACCATAGTTAACAGAGGAAGAACAATGATTTCAAGGACCACCCTCCTTTTAAAGCTTGTAGTCTGTATTATAACTCAATCAGCATGACAGAGTGATCTCCAGCCTTGTCCTCGTCAACACTCTCACCTGTGTTAACAAGAAAATCACTGACCTGATGTCAGCTGGTCCTTTTGTGGCAGGGCTGAAATGCAGTGGAAATGTTGTCTTTGGGATAAAATTCATTGTCATGGCAAAGAGGGACTTTGAAATTAATTGCAATTCATGTGATCACTCTTCATGACATTCTGGAGTATATGCAAATTGCTATCATATAAACTGAGGCAGCAGAGTTTGTGAAAAATAATATTTGTGTCATTCTCAAAACTTTTGACCATAACTGTATACACTGCATGCTATGTGCAAGAAAATGTAGTGTATGAGTGGGCGACAACGAAGTGTTCAATTTCCCTACCACTGCGGTGCCTCACTTCCTACAAAAAATGGACTGTGGCCTGGGTACTTATTACCCCCTTTACGTTCCCAAGTTCCTCCCCTGGTTAAGAAGAGGTGGTTACCGGGCATATAAAGATAATAGTTAAGCCCACCCAGAACCCTCTCTCCTACAGGTAGTGAAATCAGGTTTTCTCCACTTGTATGTATATAAAATGTCATATAAACTGTAAATCAATGGTTGTACCGTGTAATTAGTCTGTAACTTCCCTGGGGCTGTCTGATTCTACAAAGACTGTTGTGAGCGCAGCCTGCACCCTCTGGCGCTAAGTGTGCTAAGTGCTGGCTCTTGCCACTGTCTTTAGAGGGGCATCCAGAGGGCCGACCGGACTAAGGAAGCCCCAGGCAATTCAGATCACGCTCATTCAGCATCTTGATGTTTTGAGGGTTGTTATCATTTTTGTTTTTAGTCAATTACAAGGAAATCTTGATTTGATTACAATTTGGATTAGAACAAAAATGCTGAGTATGGCTTTCCCATTAAATTACAAATTAAGACCATTTCCCATCAGATTAAAATAAAATCTGGTTTGGTTTTCTTTTAGATTACATATTAATCAAATTTCCCACTGGATTATGAAAAGAAAATGTGGTTTGGTTTTCCCGTTTGAATTATAAACTAAGGACGTTGTCCTTTGGATTAAAAATTGCCACTGGGTAAAGAGATACAAGGATTCCCACTAGTGGCATTATAAAGTGTCTTACTTAAAAAAAGGTGTGTTTGGTTATTTACTTTTTCTTATCCTAGATTTGTATAGTGTCAATAAACCAAAGGTGTTGTAACAAGCCCCAGCACTAAGCAGCACAAGGCTGGTAGTCTTTGGGAGGAGGGAGGTCCCTTATTTTTATTGGGCCCACAGGCTGCTGCTGGTTCACACTATGACAGGGGAACCCCACACTTTTATGCTTGTTTGTTACAGTTTCTGCCTGCCCAGTGTGTCTGTTAGCAGGGAGCCCCATGCTCATAACACCCCATGTTTTGTTGGGTGGATGGGCACACAGAATATTTACTAGCACTTCTGTTTCTACATGCTGCACTGAAATTAATATAATTGGAAAAAGCTCCATGATGCATGCGCCTGGATGCATTTGCGAACGCATCCAGGACATATCAACTGTAGTTATACCACATGTAAGCTAAATATCAGATACATGTGCGTATGCATCCAGGGCATATCAACTGTAGTTATTCCACTTGTGAACTGTGTATCGGATGCATGTGCCAATGCACAGCATTTATATGCATTTTATCTTGCATTTTTTACTGTAATGGCAGTGGGTAATTAGGCAAACAGACAGTTTCTCCAGTTGTCTCAAAAACACTGCCACGAAAAGATCAAGTGAAAATAAAATTTGCTTCAGAATCTCTATTTACATGAAAGTTAATTGAAGCCTCCTGAGCAGAATCCACAACAGGACCCCGATTTTACATATACATGTGTGCACATTTACCTAAATTATTGTCCGTCAGCACTTCCTTAACTTTCTTGGTGATTGAGTAGGTATCTAGTTCAGGAGACATGGCCACAATCTCCTGAATACCCGCTGTCGCCACTTGGTGAGGACTTGGGAAGGTTCTGCCACTCAGTGAGGAACCAGATCTGCTCTCTGGCTGCTGATTTTCTTTGCTGCTTTCCAGACTTAATATAAGTGGCTCATTAGGACTCTTTTCTTGATCTGACGGGCTTGGTGGTGGAGATGGGGATGGATGAGTTTCAGAGGGGCTTGCTGTGCCTATAATTAAAAAAAAACCCACATCTATAAGAAGATCTCTTCAATTTTACAATCAATTTTGTCAGAAAGTTCTGTTGTATATACTAAAATCCCTGTAGCAGCTTTACTGTCACACACACTTTTCTTTATATAACATATAAGTGCATACATTCTATACACCTACCTTGTGAAAGGGATGATTGCTGGTTAATCCCTTGGCCAAGTTGATCGGTTAACCAAAGCTGCATGCGAATGAACGGTTCACGTCCTTTCTGAGTTAGTTTACTCCATGGTTTGGGCCTGGACAACATGTCACTCACACTGCCTTGAGATAATCCAAGCACCTGAATGTAAGCATGGTTTAAAATAACTGCACAGCAAACAGACCACTGGAATAAAACTAAAAGAAAGAGGAGTGAAGTTTTTCTCTTTTAGGCTTTCAATCAAACCACTATTTACAACTGAACAATAGCTTGAAGCCTCCTGAGCAGAATCCACAACAAGACACAAAATATACATAAGTTGTTCAATATTAAATATTACTGGAGAACATGGTTGCCCTAAACCATGTAATCTAGTGTTTCAAGGTAATACTTGATGATGCAGATTATGTATGCATGATTTTACAATAACAAGCTACTGGATCTTTACTGGATCAATTATCCCGATCTGTTAATTTTTTACGTAAAACTCTGTGAAACACAGAGAAATATAACTTGTAGTAGTAGAACTTGGCTGTAATTATCTTCTGTGTTTTACTAACACAAGTGGATATTACAACACAACCACAATATTCATAATTTTAGAAGAAGTACATCAATACAAGAAAATTGATCTAAAAGTGGAAAATCAACCATACCATTGGACAGTAGAAAGAACGAACAGATAATGGACCCAGTCGGGGGATGGGTGAAGCTGCCGGACAGGGAGCAGGTTCATAAGATGAAAGGCCTTGATCTTCTCTGGGGCAAGTTCAGCGACAACTACTTTTGGTTGATAAGGGACTATGGGTAGTGTTTGAAATGGCATTGGTAGATTGTGCCACCCTAAGCCTTCTGGGACTGGATCTAGGTAACTATGGTTCATAAATGTGCGATGTGCTGCATGTTTAATTGGACACCTAGTTATCAACTATGCAAGATTTACAGGTATGGGAATCTTTGAATTACAGCCATATTAACTGGGTAGCTGTAAAATCATTTTTCATATCTTCTATCAGAAACACAGATATATGAATAACTAACTTGTTCTAGAAGATCCATATATGCTACTTATAATTTCAGCTTCACAGTGTCAATGTGTAGATCTGGAAGGCAAGCACAGTCAGCTCTCCATAAGTACCATATATGAGAAATCTTGCCTTCAGATAGTGTCACATGGGCAGAAAAATGTATTGGTATTTTAGCTAAAAGAAACACTGCAAACTGCATAGAGCAGCATGGTGGCTTAGTGGTTAGCACTTCTGCCTCACAGCACTGGGGTCAATTCCCGACCATGGCCTTATCTATGTGGAGTTTGTATGTTCTTCCTGTGTTTGCGTGGGTTTCATCTGGATGCTCCTGTTTCCTTCCACACTCCAAAATAAATACTAGTAGGTTAATTGGCTGCTATCAAGTTGACCCTAGTCTCTCTCTCTGTCTGTGTGTTAGTTAGTAAATTTAGACTGTAAGCTCCAATGGGGCAGGGACTGATGTGAATGAGTTCTCTGTACAGCGCTGTGGAATTAGTGGCGCTATATAAATAAATGGTGATGATGATAGATTATTATTATTATTATTATGATAGATTATTATTATTATTATGATGTATATTCCTGATTAATGCCATACATGCTGTATTTCTTAATGTGACACTACCCTTAGGTACCAGTACCCACCTCGCTAATACAAAGCTGTGCCATACTAGTACCTTTTCTCCAAAGATTCTCTGGCAGATGCCATTCTTTGCTAATTTTTCTTTGACTTGTCTGGTCAGGTCCAGGGTATCCACTTCTCTGTACATGTACATCTCATACTGCTCTGGTGTGAGAGGGGGAACAGTGGGCTTAAGATTTCTTGGGACGTATGCAGGGTAGTATGAAAGCTGACTGATGTTCTGATTATCTAGACTTCCAATCTCTGTCTTCACCTCCATAATCTTGTGTGCTTCTTCGCCATTTGTCATATCTTCCTCATTGTGTGCAGTCTCCCCATTATCTCCTCTCTTCCAAGGTCGACCATTTACCATGCTGGAGTAACTTGAAGATGATGAAGACAGTGACGGAGACACAGAGGTAAATGGACGACTCAGAATGTGTTTTTCTGATGCCCAGTGCTGGTCAAAATATGACCCGGCGTCACCTATTTCCGACTTTACTTTGCGTATGATGTTTTGTACGAAAGCTGCTGGGGACAGAACACTCAGTGGTGTCTGTGTGGAGCTTGTGCTGGTTAGAAGGCTGCCCTCCTCCTGTTTAATGTAGATCTGAGGTGCTTTGTGCGCGGAGGGAGTGAGCATCGGCCGCTCATTTGGGGGTGTAGGAATGGACCTATGGCTGCTGCCCGATTCTATTTCTAGCAAGGCCTGGTGCTGTGCCTGCATCTCCCTCCTTGCCTGCTCCAGAATATTTTTTATTGCGTCTTCAGAACTATTATTGGTGCTAGAAGATGATGATAAAGGAGCATTTGAGCCTTTTGTTTCACCTGCATTAAAAATGAAGATATATAGAAAAAGGAACAGAGTTTGTAAGAAATGCAAACCCACAGCTGCATTGTTTAAATCCAAGTCCGTTCTTATTCACGTATATTTAATTAAAGGCATACTTAAGTTTACAGTATATTATTTTTCTTACGTATTTACAATAGCCCTTAAAAATAGTTCCTTAGAGAAGTTTTATAACTTACATTTCCCTTCCATATACAGCATATACCTATTATACTAGGACCAATACATTCCTTCACTCACTCCTTACATGTATATGCAGTGTAGGTGCAGGGAAAATAAAAGCTAGTCAGTACTTAAGCTTCAGATAGGGGGGGGGGGGCATAGGCAAACCGAGGTGGGGTTCCCTAGTGCCTGGAAAACCCCCTCCAAGCCTGGGGCACTGTATAAATGAGGTGGCTGGACCCTGCCACCGCTTCTCACGGCTCTGCTTGAAAAGGGAGAGCTGCGTGCACCTAACAGTATGTATATTATGGGGATAGGAAGAGTTGGAGAGCAGCCAAGCACTGTCTAATAATATAGCCACGCCCCCATGCATGCTGGTCAGGCCCACTGGTGGTATGGTGTGGAAACCCCCCTCTACAAATCCTGCGTTTGCCCCTGGGGGGGGGCGCCCAGCAAGACCTACCACTATCTACTATACATAGGGAGAAGAAGTGGACAAGCACTTTAATAATACAATTTGTGCCGATATATTGTTGTGTTCCTTACCCACTATGTACCCCCCCCTCCCCTTTTACCCATTTGTTTATTGTCCTTCCCTCCTCCCCACTCCATCCCCCCTTTTTTATTTCTGTACCCCTTAAAAACTTTTGCAAAATTTAATAAAAACTTTTAAAGAGAAAAAAAATAAATACAATTTGTTCCAAAACTAGGAAAAGATAAAGTGAAAAAAAAACCACGTTGTAAAGTCACCCTTTATGGAAAAGTATCAAAAGGTTTATTTTACCATGTATTAAACACAAGCAAAAGCACTGACAATATTAGAAGTGAAGGCCATGGTCATGACATCCATTAGTTCAATTCTTAATCAGTATAATCAAAATTGCAGCTAAATCAGCCCCAAGCTGTGTAATTAATTCTGAATAATAGATGTGCACTTTAGGTAAATCATAAAGCAATTATGTGGCAACACTTTGCTCCTGAATGGTGGATAAAACCAAAAGATAGCGGTGACAATATAACTGAATGCAGTTCTACATGGTGCAATATAATACAGCACTGTAAATCCAGGCACCTACAGCATGAAGAGAATACACTGTAGCATAATAATATAAGTGTAGCACCCTTATGATCTGAATCACAATACTAAAACAAGTATTAGTAGTCCGGGACACAAAGATGGTCATGGACATGTCCCTTCCCTAGCAACACACCTCCAAACACACATTTACCTATCACAACACACGCTAGGCTTATATGCGGACACCTAAAATAAAAACAGGCACAGAAAGTAGGTATCCCTCTTCCTCCACTATATCTGGGGAGTTTACCCGCATTGATTTCTACATATCGTTGGAAGAATAATCCCTCTCAGCCTCTGATCATACCCCTGAGTTTACAGCTACCTGGTTCAGATGGCTATAATTTAAAGAGACAGAATATCGTACAAGATTACTACTGCCACGCTGATAACAATGCTTCTAAGAGAACATTGTAGTGACCCATTTCCATTGCACTCCTGAAATAGCACTGTTCAAATATGGCCCCATCAGCCGCATTATAGAGCTTCACCTTCTTTGACGTGATGTGAATGTTACCCCCCCATTTTCTTGAGCATCTATTTACCCCCTCTGTCCTCCATCCCCTCCTTTACTGTCCCCTGTCTGTCTTTTCCCCAATGATTGTTTATGTTTATGTATATACTGATAACTTTCTTATGTTGCTGCTTCACCATGTATGTTATATGCACACTATTATTGTTAAATGCTGTTGATTATGGACTGATGTGATTGAGTTCTCTGTACAGCACTGCGGAATTAGTGGCGCTATATAAATAGATGATGATGATGATGATGTCTTGCCATGTATAAATAAAGAATGCGTAAAAAAAAAAAAGAGGAGAACCACGTACAAAAGGCTCAAATGTCTTTGGCACAAGAATAGGAACACATATTTTGTAAATTTGCTTGTTGCTAAACATTTGCATATATGTTATGATGGGTAAACATTCTTCCAGTTAATTTCAAGTGGGGTGATGGGATTATTAATTTAATGCTGGGGAGGTTTGGAGACTATTTTTTTTAATGTAGGGCTGAGTTTGAGGAGAAGGAGGGACTATTTATTAAATGTGAATACTATTAATGTGATGTCTGAGCTGGTTGCAGGGAGGTAGGCCTAATTATTAAACGTGGATGCCATTGATTTAATGATGGGATTGGTTGTGGAGAGGGAGGACTAAAATGTTCACTCATTGCTTAACTATTCATATTTCATGTACCCATCATTTTTTGCAAACAGAACCCCAACTTTCCATGATCCAGAGAAGCAGATGCACATGACAATTCTAATGATTGTTATACTGACCTCCTTTCTGAGACTGAATCTCTTTTTTTGCTTGCTCCAGTATATTTTTAATGGCATCATCGGATCCGGTTTCTGGAGTTCGGATTCTTGGTGTAATACTTCCTGAGTAACAGCAAGGAGTGATTACAGTTCTACATGTGAACTTTGAATATGCTACATTTTCTTTTTATAAATCAGGAAAACAAACTGGCTACAGGACTCAGCCTGATGTGGTTATTAGCATAAACATTAAAATAAATATATCAGTGGATCATGGTTATAAACTCGTATGTGATTGTACAAGTACCTCTACTTTAAGTTGATTTTGTGAGGTGTTACCTCCTATGAGTATCATCTCTATTACTACAAATATGTAAAACAATTAATGACCCATTAAAACAGGTTGGATAAATTATCAGTTATGGGTTATTTTCTTTATAGTTTAGACAGGATAAGTAAACCAGGAACACATTGTTTGGGCGGGGGGCTGTGTATGTTTGTGACATATAGCCTCATTCTTCTATTTTGTATCTATAAGTGCAGTCAGGAGCCTTCACCTGCGGCCCTGGCTCCTTCTTGCTTTATTGTCAGATCTGTTATAGCTTGTAACACTTGTTTAAAATGCCTGCTGAAATGCTATTACAGATTGGAGTCTCGAGAGAGTCCACTCACCTCTCTGCCGCACCTGAATAGTTCTGAGTGCCAGAACATTCTGCTCATCTGACAGAAATTGCTTCATCTTAATGAAGGGTTCCTTCCCTTTGACAGTAAGTTTTCTCCAGGGTTTGGGGCGGGCCAAAATCTCACTTACTGAGCCCTGGGAGAGCCCTAGAACGTAGTGCCCAAATACTCGTTGCCCAATATTGTGTTTAAGAAGTTGCTCCTTAACTTGAAAAGCAATTTCAGATGTATCTAGATGTTCATCATCCACGGAGTTGGAATTGGTCCCTTCAGACTGATCACTGACCGGGCTGGAATCCTGATTCCCAGTGGACTGGTGATTGCTGGGAATTATATTGGCCTTTATTGTATAAAAAGTGGATGGAAATGAAAGCACTGAATTGGTTTCTGTCTTGAGCAGTGGTGAATTAGCCTGGTTCTTGAGAAGTGTTTCTCCTGCTAATTGTTCATGATTGTTGGAGTAAGGTGAAGAGAAGCAAAAGGTCCTTTGAGTTCTGTTTGCAAGTGGTGACTGCAGCATAGACGGAGGAGGACTGAGTGTAGAGGTTCTGCCTCTTGTCACGGGAGAAGCGGAGTAAGACCTCTCGGCTGGTGCAAAATCTTTTGTGGCATCCTGAGAATAATCCTCTTCTAAAAATGAGGACAGAGTGAAAACAGGGTTATAGGATACAAAAATGGTATTATAAGAAGCCATTACCACGTAATGCAATCATAGTAGCCAATTTAGGACAAGAAGCAGGTTTAATCTCTATTCATTAAGCAATATATTTACAGTGAAAAATTAAGAACAAATCTGAATTCATTTTATAATCAGTAGCAACTAATTTTGATCTAGTTTGGCTGTCCTATGACCAAACATATCAGTGCCATTTAGCCCTAAATTCTGGTTGCTGAACTGACTGGCAATCAGGCCAGGGAACCAGATCACAGCAGGGCAAGGCCAGCTTTGTATAAATGGCAACAGGAACAGTGCAGATGTGTATACGTGTGCATAATATTAGTTGTTTACATACCACAGCTGGGCACAATGTTCTGCTTTTCTAGCAGATAGTTTTGCAATGGGTAAAATGCTTCTTTTTTGATGGATAAGTTATCGTCTGCCTTGGATGTCTCCTGCAGTTAGTAAGGGGAACATTTTTAAAAAGTTTCTTAAACATATCAGTGTGTAAATGTAATCTTAATATTAAATATTCTGCAAATTACTAACCGGAGTGAGGTCACAGTTTGCTATGGCAGACTTCATACTTTTCAAGATACTGTAAAATAAGGAGTCACATTATACCCTGGGTCATCATTTTTGCACATTAATAATATAATTGTATGCTGTACTCCATATGTTTTTATAGATGAACTGTTCTACAACCATACAGCAGTATATCATTTAAACATAAAAGAAAACACAAATATCAAAGCCAATAAACACAAACATGAACCTCAGTCTACCAAGATCCCAATGGAAAAGTCCACATCTTACAAAACCGAAGACACTAACAGACAAGTTACATACTGTACCACATCAAAGTGTGTCAAAGCAGAATAACACTATAGCAAAGTGCAAAACCACTATGAAAGACAAACAGTCTAATACAAACTGAAATTTCAGTGGTCCTGCTATACATAAACAAATCATTTCTTCATGAGCATACTACAAGATATATTCATATATATTTAATTGTAGAAAAAGAGGTATAACCCACACCTTTAAAGCATTTCGCCACATTTAAGATCTCCAATATATTAGGTATAACAACCTGATATACACACCTATTATACGTATATCAACACAGCTGCCATCATCTGATTTCGTCCACAATCAAAAAAGTAAGACATATTGAGGTATAACAGCAGTAAAGACAACTAGCAAATGATGAAAAACAACATATGGATCAATGAAAAAGGATATACAAACTTAAAATAAATGTAATATTATGATCCCTCATAAAAGCTCTTGGAGTTGTAGTTAAAGAAGTCTTCACTTTGAAGGGCAATCAGGACAAAGCCTTGGTATATCATTCCTTCTAGAATCAGTCGGTATCTGTATTTACAACTGGCACAACATTGACATCTGAACTGAAGAGAATTCCAGCTGACAAAGTAATTTCTGATATAATAACAGTCTTTAGTCCTTAAATGTCACAAGCTGACCATACAGAGATTTAGTCAGTCAATCAGGCCAATTTAGGCCAAATTTGCCAGGAATCACTGTTTGTTTGGGGAACCACAGATTACTAAGCGTGTCCGAGAACAATGTAAACCCATTTGAATTTTAATACTTCCTGGGTGAATATGCAGTTAGTAAGTGATTGCTATACTTATATGTGTGTTCAGTAATGGTGTTTAGCGATCAGGCCGAACATCTTGGTTGTTACACTTGTGGAATGTTCTTATCTGTAAATCAGACCCCTGAGAATCATGAGGCACCATAATATCCATGTATTAGATCTGCTTGGAACTTCGTGTAAAATTATGTTTTTTTGTTTATTTACCTTTACGCTAAAGGGTGTAACTATTACCCACTCAATGTTTTTGCTATTGGCAGGGGATATTTCATTGACTAGCTGTGTGATGGGACTGATTTATGGCACAGTGCTAGGATGGTTGCGTCACAAAAATGTAGTTGTTCTAGGTAAAGTAAAGAAAAAATTACAGCCAATGTGTGACATACATTTTAACTGAACATTTGGATAAGTAGATATAATGTGATTTAATTTTATATATTTTGAAACAATTTATTTTTTAATTATCACAATAGATTACATGTGTCACAAACAAATTATGACACACTATCAGGTATGTCGCAACATGAGAACCGTCAGGATACCCTGGGCAAGGAAGCATTTTGCTAGACAAGTATTTGACTATTTAAAGATTGTTGTTCATCAAGACCAAGGTTTAATTAGACTGGTGTCTTAATAAAATTGCAGCCTTCGCTTATTTGTTCCCTATGTCTTATTTACTGAAATATGGTTGAATTATCAGTACAATGTGATTGTGGACTCTCTGGTTTATCAGCATTTCAGAACATAGTAAAAAAAAAGCAGAGAAACCTTGTAAAGCAAAATGTTCAGTATAGGAAATTAACAAGTTCATATGTGTCGCTGTCAGTAATTGTAAGAAGATGAACATTGTACAACTAAACAACTATTTCTAATCAGTAGGGCATTACTCTGAAACAGTCACTGTGTGCGGGGATGGTACTAACACACTATGAAAATGACATTTGTTATACAGGATAAGGTTGAAGTGCTCTTCTCTAGAGTCCGAACTGGGGAGATTGGCACAGACTCCCCCAGGATTGCAGACAACCTTACAGCAAAGCAGTGTGACACATTTCTAACCTAACTGTCAAATGTGGTGTCCCATAATCTCTCAGTCAGTGTGAGCTAGACTTTTCTACTGATTGCAGGAAGCCTATGGGATCTAGGCACTTTAGAATCAAAGAGCAGAGCTTGTGATCAAAGCAATTAAAAACTATTAGCTTAGTTACGCTGGGGCAGATTTCTAGTAATAAAGACTCTAGTAGCTGATGTGACAAATTGTGTAGTCATTTACATGCCCCAAAAAACTAGACAATAGAAAATGAAATGTAAAATGTCGGTCAATATTATAAAAGAAGATGATCACATTAATTCTCCAGGCACATGCAGTTGGAACACAATATATTATATAATTCCACTACACTGTACAACCCCCCCTCCCTCTATGATGTAAATACCATTTGTTTTGCATGTTGTTGCTAAGTGAACACATATAGCAGATTTATAATCTGGCGTTAAAAATAACAAATAGATATGTATTTTGTGCATGGCAGAAGGTAAATATATACAGCATTGTAATAGGTATAAACAACCCCTAGTGACACTGCTGTCTTATTTATTACATTATAAAGCTGGGAGCGTGGTGCGTTCCCCATGGCACCTTTATAAATCAGACTGATAGAGAGCAGACTTTCACGAAGAGATATGAATCTTACCTCAGCTCAGTTTTAATTTCCTCGTAATCCGACTGACTTTGTAACTTCTCTTCCAGTTTCTGAATAAAGAGAGAAATTGGCTAACATACAATTTTATATAATATATCAGATTGTAAGCTTTATGTCATGTGCTCGGTGATTTTGTAAATGGCCATCCAGCTAGCTTCTGTCTAAGAACAGAAATAAGGAAGGTTAGGTGCAGATTTTGTTGGAAGAATAGGTAGAAGTAATGTTAAAATTGGCTAAAGAGAATACCAACTTTAACTGTTTGTTTGCACAATCACTGCAACACACAAGGTTCTCTGGAATGCAAACCATCTGTTTTATGGAGTAGTTTGTTGGGCATAACAGTGGGTGATCATTTGATACATACATCTTGGCTAGACTTAAACCCTGTTATTCTTCCCTCCACAATTCCAATTTTATTATATTTTCCTATTACTATATATGATAACTGATACAGTTTCTTATATTTATACGTAAGCGTAAGTTGTATTTCAATATGAAAGTGCATGTATTAATTGCTATTGTATGTGATATTTAATTAAAAAAATAACAAGATCAATATAGAAAATAAATAAAACAAGGCCACAATTCAACTCTTGGCCATATATGTAAAAAAATAATTTCTAACTATTTTATTTACTGTTCGAATATTTTTACTTACAGTTCACCCACCTGCCCTAGTTTGACTCTGCCATGTTGCATGCTGCAACTGATTGGCTGGTTCCAGGACCACCATAAAAAAACCACATTATAAAAGATCCTTAGTAAATCTCAGTCAGGAACACCCAGCATTCAACAGTGGAGGGATCTGCATTTCTATGCTAATGATTGCACTTCCCCTTCATGTCATTGCTCTATCACCAGTGAAGGCTTCTCTATAGTTACCTAGGCCTCTGATCAGATGTACAATCACTTTAAGACAGAAAATGGGTAAATTCTTGGCAGTATGGAAAATACTAAATGAGCACTATTCTATTTAAGAGGCTTAGTAGCAGTTAGAAAATATCAGGAACATATATGGTAGATGAGGATGTTGCCCAGTACTAAACTAAGACCAGGGTCTTTAAAATATTTGGTTAGCTTCCTGAGGAGCTGCAATTCTAAAGTATGAATTTGGGGTAATGGTTAATCTCATTGAGGATTATAAAATTGTAGGCACATCATGTAAGTTTTCTAGGCTGGAATGGCTGTTGGTAATGAGAGTAAGGCATGCATAGGTGCTCTAAAGAGACACAGGAATTTTCATCATTGTGCCAGATCTTGTAGACAAAAAGGAGAATTTTAGATACTAAATGGAAAAATCAGACTAGTAATAGCATTCAGAAGGGATTAAAGCTCTCACGCTTTTGTTAATTGAAGGGTTATTATTATAGGGTTACAATACTGAAGCATTGAATTTATGAGCGTATTAACATGTTTCAATAGTGTTGTCAAGAGGCAACATTTTTTGTCAGGGCTGGTCTGAATGACTCCAGGCTTGTAACGTGGGAGTGATGCTTGAGCTGTTTACACAGATGTGAATATCTACTATGGGGTGTTAAAGGAAAGGCATAACACATGGATTCGAGACCTAAGTAAAGTTTTAAAGAAGTGTACTGGTGTTCTTCATAAGTCTCTTACAATGCTAGTATTTCCTACTCTGACACATAATGTACTAACCACTGAAACCACAATGGTCAGGGATAAATGTGCTCACCTTGTTTGTATGATAGCACAGAGCAGGATATGCCACCAATAGACACAGGTAATCACAGGACAACCCATATTATACAGTTTCATACATTATGGACACTGTGGACTGAAGGTACATGTGCTGTATGTACCAGTATTATATGTACAGTATTACTGTAAGCACATCCCTTCCTGTGACTCTGCAACATATTTCTATATACAACAAGCTGAGACACCAGCAAGACAAGACAGTGTGGATTGTCGACGGTGCTCTGGCACTCAGGGCCAGTGCAAGGTTTTTGGCGCCCTAGACAAAGATTCACCTACTGCCCCCTTCTACACCCTCTACCCAGCCACACACACTACAGTTATTACATATTTATTTTTTAAAAACAAAAAAATGATAACAATAACCAATGTACTATTTAGAGTTATTCGCAAAGGAAAAGTAGGAACTAACCCAACAGTACTAATTTAATTTGCTTATAAATACTCATTAAATTACTAGGGGTGCTCTCTGAACATAAGTCACTAGTTTTTAGATAAAGACCAGTATGTTCATAAGTCCACTGATACATTTTCTGTCCAAAATTTAACCCAAAAAACAAACAAACAAGTAAGGTCACCTCCTCCGTTGAAAAGGCTTATCCTTGTAATGGGCAACAAGGACATGATACTCCCAATAAATTATAAATTCACAAAAGATAACCTATTTTCTTTAGTACTGATGCAGAGGGTTAACTTTTTTTATTTTTATTAAAGTCACTAACTTACCTGGCTGTCATTAAATCTTCTGCTGGCGCTATTCAGGGTTACATAGGCATCATTGCTCCTTCACCAGTTCCTCTGCGGGTGAATGGCTGGGTGGGAGTGAAGGGGAGGGCACCTCCCTGCATCACTGATTGCCATGTACTGAATCACTGAATGACTCACATCACCAACAATGACCATAGTGTTCACAAGATGTAGGCCGGGCAGACAGCGGCATTAGATGTTTAATTATACACCACTGCCAGCATTAAATTCAGACAATAATAATGTTGGTACCCAGTCACAGTGGCTGCCCCAGAGCCTAGACCAATGTTTGCTAGGTAAAAGTTGTATACTGTATTTGTCTCTGAGAACAGGCTAATTTGCATGATGCCATCAGGACTTGTCACACAAGACTCCCAATGATTTTGGCTGAAATAACCATTTTACTTTTTCATGATACAACCATTACATCCCCACAGTAAGTAATGTTACTGTACAACTGTACCTCTATGGCCTCTGCTTTGATGAGGAGTTGCTGTTCAAGTTCAGCTATTTGATTGGATGAAGACTCTTCCAATTCTTGTATAGAGTTCTGGAGATGCTGGATGTCTTTCAGGAGTCTTAAAATTTCCCTGTCTTTAGACGCTAATGCTGCTTCTAGATGAGAAGCAGAACACAGAGTGTAGCCACTTTTGTCCTAAACAAAATACAAAAACAATGAAAACGCTTGTTACCATGGTTTTGACTAATACAAGACAATTAGCAGAAATGTTCAGTACAATTGGGTACATGTATAATCCAGTTAACTACCCTAATGTAATAAAAAGGCACTAAACACAGGAATGGGCCTACTTTTGATACTCTAGAAATTAAGAGTAATGACTGTTTCTGCGAGCAGAAACACTTGATGAGCCAGAGAGCAATACAACATAAAGGTGTGGAGTGTGTATTAGGTGTAGTCACCAGCAGGATTCCACAAAGTATTACTTTAACCACTGTCCAGTAGAGTGTTTAAAGAGCAGCTTACTCTATAACAACAGTTTTCACTAGGCCCTCATCCGTCAATGGGCTTGCTGACAGAATGTCTGTAGCGCACAGAGAAATATACTAAACCTTGATCAAGGGGTCATCTTAAAAATGTTCACTTCTTATACACTCCAGAAAGTTTTACATATACATTTAGGAATGTTATTATTAACTCTTAATATAAAGCAGTTTACATTTTAGGTTTAGTGGTTCCTGCAATATTTGCACATATACTTATTCATGTTACTTAAAGACCATAAACCCCATACCACATCATGTAGATAATAAAAATAAAGTAACATTGGTGGATACAAGCTCCGTCATTACGGGAACCTGACTGCCAACTGTATCATTCTGTTTATGGACGTTTGATGGTTGCATACAACATTCAACTAAACTTTCTGTAACAGCATATTAGTGAAGGGACAATCCAGTGATGTCACCAGGGATACCACAGGCTGAGGAGAATCCAAGGGGTCAGGACTCTTCTGTACATTAGCACTTCATATTTAGTGTAACTATTAGATCTTATTTCTGTAGTTTTTTCCACTTGTGTATAATCCACATAAAAGGCACAGACTTTTTATGAACGCGCTATGTACTTTGGCATGCCAGATTATCTTTTCGGTTAAAAATGTGTCTTGTGGGTTTCGGATGTAAACTTGTATGGATAAATTCCCTTGATAGCTCCTAAAACTGCCTGATTGGCTCCTATATTTATAATTGAATACTTTCTAACTGATGGAATATATTCTGTGCTATTTCAGCAGGATTTGGCCATTGAGTATATATATATATATATATATAGATAGATAGATAGATAGATAGATAGAGAGAGAGAGAGATAGCAGGTTCAGTTTAATTTTTCCTGTGATTTGTATATAATAAGCAGGAAAACGTAGTTATGTATGTATTAGTCTAGGTATAATAAAGTAAGAGCTTGAGTGCCATTGTATTCTATAATGTTTTTATCAATATAGTGTGAAAAACATCACCACATGGGAATGTTTTTCTTATAAAACAAGTGAAGTCTCTATATCTTTACGTGAATTACTAATTAGGTATATTGCAGCATGTAGTATTATAGCGGCAGAGTTACAGACTTACGGTAGTACTTAGGCCAGTAGATCCTTGTGGAGAACAACAGGTCAGTCTTATGGAATTATTTACAGATGATAATTGCTCCCTGAGACTCTCAACTTCCCTCTGAGCAGATTCTGCTCTCTGTAAAAGACGGAAAATAGATAGCAACATCAACGCACGTTAAATATTGCCCATTAGAAAAACCTTGAATTATATTACATATATAAACATCCTTGTGCGATGCAGTTGTTCTTATTAAAATCTGGGTACCGACTCCCTTCCTTTCTAAAAGTGAGCCTATATTCAGCTATTTACTATACAGGCAAACCAGACACATTGCTAGCACACCAATTTCCCGATAAAGCATACAAATTGTGTTAATATTTTAATAACTAGTTTTTTTCCAAACCATCTATTTTTCCATAGAAAAAATAACAAATTAAGGTGTGTTCAGATACATCATCATGAATATAGTTTAGTGGAGCATTCATTTATAATGTATAGGACAGCACCATTGCTAACTACAGCCATGTCTACTGCTAAGTACTATAGCTTTAAAAATGTGAAAAACAAATACTAAAAAGAAACACCACAAAAGAACAAAAAATAATTCTTATACATAATGCTTAGTTATAAAATACACACATATTTATTGTGACAGATTTAGGAATACTTTTAATGTCTGGCAATTTGCTTGAGCATGTTGTCCATTGTATGATAAATCAATCATTTTGCTTCTTCTTAATTTAATTTGACATATATATTTTTTTCTAACAAAGGTGTCACTTACGTATTACTTGTTTATGAGTTTAGTGTTTTATCCGATAAGACTGCAACATTTTCTGCATGAAGTACAATGAATAGTAAATGTGCTTAACCAATAGTATTGTCCTGCATTAGTATTACTAAAGTGATAAGTAATTATACATTACATATTTTCTCTCCTCGGCAGGTACTTATTTTTTCCTCCCAATTTCATTATGCTGCATTATACCATACAGTCACCAGTTTTATTCAACAGGAACTGGAGTTTAAGCTCTTAAGCAAGGACGTGGTCACTCACTTTTTCAATGGCTAGATAATGTACACATGCAGATATGTGGAAATAGAATCTAAAGTAAGTTGCAATATTACTGTATACACTGTATGGCTAAAAGTACGTGGACATCTGAACATTACATTCATATATGCTTGTTTAACATCTTACTCCAAAACCATGAGCATTAATATGGAGTTGGCCCCCCTTTTGCTGCCCCCCCCCTTATACCAGCATCCACTCTTCTGGGAACTGGATTTTTCAAGATAGGTGTGGGGATTCACATTCATTCAGCCACATGTTGAAGAGCATTCGTGAGGTCTGGCACTTATGCCAGGTGATCATGCCTGGCTTGCTGTTAGCATTCCAATTCATCCCAATGGTGCTCGATAGGGTGGAGGTCGGGGCTCTGTGCAGGTCAATAATGTTTTTCCACACCAAACTTGTGAAACTAATTTTGATAAATTTGTGTATGGGGACACTGTCATGTTGAAACAGGAAAGGGCCTTCTCCAAACCTTTGCCACAAATTTGGAAAAACATAATTCTCTAGAATGTCCTTGTATGCTGTAGAATTTAGAATTCCCTTGACTGAAACTCAGCCCCAGACCATTATTCCCACTCTGACAAACTTTAGAGTTGGCAGTACTCATTCGAGCAGGAAGCATTCTCTTGGCATCTGCCAAACTCAGATTCGTCCGTCAGATGCCAAGCGTGAATCGTCTCTCCATAGAACACATTTCTACTGTTCTAGAGTCCAATGGCGATGTGCTTTATACCACTCCTTTCAATGTTTGGCATTTGGCATTGGACATGGTTATCTGAGGCTTGTGTGCAACTGCTTGGCCATAGAAATCCAATCCATGAAGTTCCCGACGAACAGTTCTTGTACTGATATTGCTTCCAGAGGCAATTTGGAACCTGGTATTCAGTATTGTAAATGAGAACAGAGGATTTTTATGTGCTATGTGTTGCAGAAATCGTGGTTCCATGTTGGGAGCTGGCCACTCAAGCTTACAGCTTCATGACAGAGCTGTTATTGTTCCTAAATATTTCCACTTCACAATAACAGCACTTACAGTTGACTGGGGCAGCTCCAGCAGGGCAACAGAACAGAATGACTTGTTGGAAATGTGGTATCCTACAACAGTGCCATATTAAAAGTCACTGAGCTCTTCAGTATGACCCATTCTACTGCTGTTTGATTATGGAGATTGCCTGGCTGAATGCTTGATTTAATGCAACGGTTAGCAATGGGTGTGGCTGAATTGGCCAAAAGTATGATAACACCCCTTCTAATGAAGTTTATTTGGCCATGTGATGTTTGTCCCTATAGAAAGATGCAGTGCCAGGATTACTGAACCCTGGCGAGCCAAACTCCTGCTTTTTTTTTGTATTTTGTATAGGAATGTATACTGTCAGAAATGTATAATGTTCTCCAGAAATATTATGTATCCAGAAAAATCTCTGACATGCTAAAAATGAACAACCGAGCCTGTACGCCATTTGAGATATGCTTTTCTAACTTTGATCTTGAAGTACTGAACTACTTTAAGTTAGGAAGTGAACATAGTTACCCAACATACCATGCACCAAATATTAAATGTGAAATCATATGCAGCCACAAGTTATATGTAGTACAGAAGACTTCTACTTACCCGATGAGCTTTCTGAAGATTGGTCATTATCATGCCTACTTCATCGGCCCTAAAGAAAAGTAATCACAGGGACTGTAAACATTTTCCTTGTACATTCATAACTCTATTTTACATTATATATATCGTCGAAGTCAGCAAATTGGATAAAGTCATTTCAATTAAAGTCGAGCAAACTTGGTTGTCTTTGTCTGAAAAGATGCGTATGGTACGCTATGTCGTACAAGGGCACGCTACGGCGTGAAAGGGCGTACGCATCCACTACACGTGGCAGCAACAATAATTGGTCTTTTACCATACATTCGCACAAACACGCATACTAATAAAATAGTACACATTAATGGTAGTTGCAACACAGTCAGTTATGTCGAAATATAGTAGTAGTTATGTGTTATATTAAAGTTACATGCATATTAGTGAAATATACGGAACAGGTTGAAGGAATCATATCATATGTGGTATCATAATAAACCTCTTTACATTTCCTACTGTTTGGTTCACTCTGCGAAGGAATCGCAGAGTGCATACACAAGTTATGAATGATAGGGAATTATGAACTACTTAAGACTAAGGAATCTTGGCGGGAAGAGCAGAGCATACCCCCTGGAGAGAGATGACCCCCTCCTTTGGATTCCTTAGGATGAACTAGCCAATGATTGACAACCCCTTGGACCTTCCTGAGACCTGGACCAATAGATGCAAGCTATACCATCTTCATTGTATTACTGTATTTCTGTGTGTATATAAGCAGCAGCTTCACATCTAGTGTTCAGACATCTTGTCCCGAGACTTCAGGATTGAATGACTGCACACTGGATCCAGAGCGCCTGCGATAAGTAACGGCTGTATTTATTATTACTTCGCTTGAGCATATTACTCTACTTATTGCGAATAAATCTTTGTGCGTTGCAAACACAAATCGAGGTTCGACAATCGTTATTGGTTAGCGACAATACGCACATAACAATATATATATATATATATATATATATATATATATATATATATATATATATATATATATACACATACACACACGACTTACTATAAGCTTAGACTGGATAGTCAGGTTTTACAAATGGATTGTAAGCTAATATTGCAAGAATTGCTAAGTATATAAATTAGTAAAGAACATAAATTAAGATTGTTGCCATTTATGGAATGAAGAAAATAAAAAAAGGGTTTTGTTTGCCTTCAATTGGATCCACACATTTGGATTTTATTAGATGGACTTAATGGGCTTAGACATTTCAAATAGCTAAATATACAATATATTTGTTATAAAACAGATATATTTAGTGTATTCACAACGAAGTGCATCATTGCCAACTGCCCCCAATATCCAGGGACAGTACTAGGTTTTAGAGATGTATCTCTGGAAATGTCCCTGTGTTTCAGTACTGACCACAGGTACAATAAAATTCCAGTTTTTCTGCATGTTTGTAGCAATTCTTACCAACATAATTTTCAGGAAAAGTTAACATTTACTGAGAAGCAGTATTTAAAATGCAAAACAGTAAATGAAGTATGGTCGGTGCTTGACAGAAATGGTTGGTTGCTTGATGAACTCCCGTTACCTGGAGGCCTTGAAAACCTTTGTTAGAGATCTACATTAGCTCACCCTAACAAAGCTGCTCTGGTGCTCAGAATAATGATGATTCCTCAGAAACAACAGAAGACGCCAATGTGACGAAATTTAGTATATCTAATGACTGATTGTTATTTTCTGTTGAATTTATGTATAACACTCTGAATATTTTATGTAACCTTTCAAAGTGTATTTTGTTAACTGACCTGAGTCTGACCTAGGCAAGTGTCAATGGTCTTGTGAAAGTAGCCAGGCTCAGAGACAGATAAGATCTCTGAGTAGTTTGTGTGTGCAGACGAGTTAGACTTAGCCAGGCCAAAGGAGCAGAGGTGAACTCAGGTCTTGTGAAATGCCAGGTCTCAGGACATCCATAATTTACCTTGAAAGCTCTGTGTCATTTTGGGCATCCATCTAATTTAGGTGAAAATAAAATTCCTAAGGTGAGGGGTGAAGAGCCAACAAGAAATGGTTTTAAAATCCCTTGTATCAGTAGTACAGTGTTCATTTCTTTGAGGGGGTCTATCAAGACTGAAATGTCCCATCCTTCTCAACTGTGTTCCCTCACACATTAGGTCTTAACTAGTAAGTAACTTCCTAATATATTTTCTGAAACTCATCTGTGCAACATATTGTATGTCTTGTTATTAATTTTTGTAATTAAGCCTTGGAGACATTTTTCAGATTAAATAAATTTAATCTAGCGTATGCTCTGTGATTCTTTCTGAAGTTAAGAAGCCCAGGGAGACTCATGCTACATATGTATGTATTTTAAGTGTGAAACATTAATAAGTGGTTCTGGTGAACATAAGGACACCATAATAAATCCTTTGTGGTAGCAGAAATGGTGTTAATTAACTAAAGTAACACCAATCACGACCAGTTGTTCAGATTGCTGTATCTGAGACAGGCTGGGGTGTTCGTGACAGCCAAATAAGGAGATTAGTGACCCTTTCAAAAGCTGTGAGCCAGCAGATGGAATGGCCACTGAAGGTGGATGAATTGGTGGGGAAAATTGGGGACCTTGTCCTGGCAAGCACACCGCTTTCCACAAAGGTTATTTTATCTAAAAGCGTATCTCATGACAATGAAACAAAACCTCCAAAGCAATGTGAACACTGCAGTTTATGAATAGAGATTGCAAATATCAGATAGATCAATTAGTCTAAACTGTACGATGTGGATGCATATTATGCACTTCAAAAAAGATGTACATGACCTTCAAACTTTGGTCAAGGAAGCCTGTTAAGATGTGGACAACATATTATTATTATTATTATTAATATTTATTTATAAGGCGCTACAAGGCATCCGCAGCGCCGTACAGAGACAAACAAAATCACAATACAATGGGAGACAGCACAGTACAGTAAACACAGCAACTCAGTACGCTCAATGCACAGCTAGAGAGGGCGGGGAAGGGGGAGGGAGGATTCGAAAACGACGGGGCCCAAGAAGGGGGGCGCGGAAGACAGGGAGACCCCCAGGGGGGAGGAGGGAGCGAAAGTGGACGTGGGGTGGAGGACCTTTGAGGAGGAGGGCTAAGTAGCTGGAGAGCAGAGTTAGAAGTGGTGGAAACAGGAGGAGAGAAGCCCTGCTCAGAGGAGCGTACAATCTAAGGGGAGGGGTGGACAGACAGAGAGACGCAGGGGAGAGAGGGAGAGTAGGGGGACAGAGGCAGAAGATAAGGTAGGAAGTTAAGTGGGAGACAGAAAGGCTTTAAGAAAAAGGTGGGTTTTTAGGGCCCGTTTGAAGCTGGACAGATTAGGGGAAGTTCTGATGGAGGGAGGGAGCTTGTTCCAGTGGAGGGGGGCAGCGCGGGCGAAGTCTTGGATACGCGCGTGGGAGGAGGTTATAAGGGGGGAAGAGAGGCGACGGTCAGAGGCAGAACGGAGAGGGCGGGATGGAGCATGAATAGAGAGGAGGGTGGAGATGTAGGGCGCAGTGGAGTTGGCGAGGGCCTTGTAGGTGAGTGTGAGGAGCTTAAAGAGGATTCTGAAGGGGAATGGGAGCCAGTGAAGGGTTAGGTAGAGGGGGGAGATAAAAGAGGAGCGGCGAGAGAGGAAAATAAGCCTAGCTGCAGCGTTAAGGACGGATCGAAGGGGATCGAGATGAGAGTGGGGGAGGCCAGTGAGGAGGAGGTTGCAGTAGTCCAGGCGGGAGATGATCAGAGAGTGGATAAGGCATTTGGTGGCATCATGGGAGAGGAAGGGCCGGATGCGAGCGATGTTGCGCAGCTGGAAGCGGCAGGATTTAGCAAGAGAGAGGATGTGGGGGCCAAAGGAGAGAGAGGAGTCGAGGATGACACCAAGGCAGCGAAGTTGGGGGACAGGGGAGATAGAGGTGTTGTCGACAGTGATGGAGAGGTCAGAAGGGGATGGGGTATGAGAGGGAGGAAAAACTATGAGCTCAGTTTTGGCAAGGTTAAGTTTGAGGAATCGAGAGGACATCCAGGAGGAGATGGCAGAGAGGCAGGCGGACACCCTAGAGAGGAGGGAGGGAGAGAGATCAGGAGAGGAGAGGTATAGTTGAGTGTCATCAGCGTAAAGGTGGTAGCTGAAGCCGAAGGAGCTGATGAGTTCACCCAGGAAGGAGGTGTATAGAGAGAAGAGTAAGGGTCCCAGAACAGAGCCCTGAGGGACCCCGACTGGAAGGTTGGATGGGGGGGAGAGAGACCCAGAGGTGGTGACAGAGAAGGAACGGTGAGTAAGGTAAGAGGTGAACCAGGACAGGACTGGGCCGGAGAGGCCGAAAGACTGGAGGGTGTGAAGGAGGAGGGGGTGGTCAACGGTGTCAAAGGCTGCAGAGACGTCAAGGAGGATGAGAAGGGAGAAGTGGCCCCTGGCTTTTGCAGAGAGGAGGTCATTGGTGACTTTAGCCAGGGCAGTTTCAGTGGAGTGGAGGGGGCGGAAACCAGACTGGAGAGGATCAAGGAGGGAGTATTCAGAAAGGTAGGAGGTGAGACGGCTGCAGACGAGCCTCTCAAGAATTTTGGAGGCAAAAGGGAGAAGAGATATGGGGCGATAGTTCGAGAGAGAAGTGGGGTCGAGATTAGGTTTCTTAAGAATGGGGGATACGAGAGCATGTTTGAAGGAGGAGGGGAAGATGCCAGTGGAGAGGGAGAGATTAAAGAGGTGAGCGAGGTGGGAGCAGGTGGTGGGGGAAAGGGAGCGAAGAAGGTGGGAGGGGATGGGATCCAGGGGGCAGGTAGTGGGGGGGGGAGGATAAAATGAGAGAGTGGAACATATCTCTGTGATGTAATCTCAGACTGCAAGGCATACCTGAAACTATATACTATACACCGCTATTTCAGCCTCTGCTCCTTGGTCTGTCAGCGGCATCTTATGAGAGGGATCATGCAAATATGGCTTTTATACCAAAATCAGATGGACGCCTACGAGATATGGTAGTAAAGGACCAATTCTGTGAGCCACCTGAGATAAACTGCCCAGCTTAGAGGACGTTCCCCTCCAAATCTTCGTAGACTTGTCTCTAGCACAACTCCAAACTTGAGGTAGGCTTAAACCTGTCACACTCCAATATCACTGGGGATACTCTTTAAAGTTGATTGCACAATATAATGGGATATAACTTGCTATATAGGGTTACAGTGTTCTACAATGTTAAGACCTTTCATAATCCAAAAGTCCCATCTACAGCACATATCTCTACCAAGTCATCTCCCTGTCACAGAGATTCGTTAACATTACCTTCCCTAGGCAAATAACCTCAGCACAAGTAACCTGAATCTATGATCTGTAATCGGAATAATCTTTCCTAGACCTGTTTGGTAATCTACAGATATGAACAGCGAGCCATATGCAGTTTTTGTATACTGTGCAGTGTACCCACTACTATACTACCATAATTGGTTTTATACAAATTATTTGTATTTCATTATGAAGATTATTATAAGCACTCTTATTCAGTGGTATTGTGGAGTTTTCCATTTGTTGTACTTAACTGGAGCAGAGGAGGAGGAGACTTTTCAATTATTAAGATGTCTATTATGTCAAGCTCCAAAACATACATAAATGGGTTGATTTGCGTGTATTCTATTGCAGTTAGTTTTATTGCGCATAATGTTCAAGGATTTAACTCCACTATTAAAAGGCGAATACTAATGCTTAATTATGCACGGGCCTTCTACCTTCAATCAACCTGGCATCTTAATGATTCCCGTTTGCAAAAATAAAAGACACAACTTACCGATGGGACACAAATATACAAGGATATTTTGAAATGAATGCATCTTCTGTGAATATATACAGGGTGTTATGTGCAGCATACAATAGAGTGGTTACAGGTAGATTTAACAGTTACTAATAAGAGAAATGAAAGGCTCAAATGATTAAAATACACTCGGCAATGCTTTGTTCCTTAACTTCAGTTAGATGCTGATAGGGTTTAGTATGATGAATGCTTCATTGTTACAAAATTTGATCAATTTTATCGAGCATTCGCAATAGCTCTAACGCAGATAGATAAGCTCATTGGGACTGCCGATTGTGGATTTCTAACTTACCCAGGCTATCATACCAGACTCTTCTGCACTTTTTGACAAAACCTGAGAACATTGATTGGCTAAATTTAGCAAGTAGGGCCTTGGAAGCCCCTTCATAGGACCCAAGTACAGTATATACCAGTTTTTCTCCTCTGTTCCAGTTTAATAATGTGCCAGTTTTAGTTGATATTTTGTGGTGTTATATTAATAGTTGATTGTATATATTTTTAACCTGGCTATATGATTTGTGATTATTTTTATTTTAGTTTTTTTGCTGCTTATGCTAGGATGTTGCTGTCACGGTTCCAACGAGGGACAACTGGATCCTGGTGGTTCACTGGAATTGACGTGACTTCGGCTAGAGGCGCGGAGTCTAACAAGCGAAAGGTGTTCACCAGTGATTCCCGCAAGGGAATATGAACTTTGCGGCTTCCACTTGCAGGTCGCGGCCCCGGACAGCGGGAGTGCGGCGTGTGACAGTTGCTCTTTTTCTTTTAGGTCTTTATTCTCTGTTGAAAAACTGAAAACAATGCACCACGGGCAGCACAATGGTTGGCATTGCTGCCTCACAGCGAGTGTGCGTGTGTGGTAGTAAATGTAAGCTCCAATCAGGTAGGGACAGGTGTGAATGATTACATATTCTGTGTATAGCGCTGCATAGTATGATTGACACTACATACGTTAGAATAATAACAATAAAATGCATAAAAGTAAATTTATCACATTCAATAAACTATAATATGGGGATTGCAATGCTAAACACAAAAAGGGACTATTTAAAAGCAAAGAGGGATAGGTGGACGTGGGAAATGCATGACCAGATTACAAAGTAAATGACATGTCACAGAATAAATAAAACCATGGGGAACACATGGGACCTTAGCATAGCATGATCGTCACTCATTTCCCTTTAGGGTAGAATGGACAACAGGTAAGCTGCTCAGAGTGGTTGCTACTGAGGTTAAGAAAGGGAGCCCGGAATTAGTACAAAAAGTAGGTGATACTTGTAGTCAGCTAAAAAGATAAAAGGAACAGACACCACAGCTTTATTGAGTTATCCTAGCTGTTGGACAGCTCATTTTCCCAGCCTTGTATTCAGTATATTTTGACAGATATTTAGCTTTACCTAATTCTCTAGCTCGGCATCCTATTTAAGTCAGTCCCCTCTACTTCCTCCTAGCCAGATTATTATGCTTCTGCCTGTAATATAGCTTGTTGCTACCCACTTCAGCTGTATTCTACAAAGCTTGGGTTGCTTGCCATTTGCACCAAATCCATGCAACCAATTTCACTTCTTCACCCTTTTACACCTATTTATTGACCAGCATATAATAGAAGAGGTTAAGTTCAGACAAGATCAAAATAAGATAAAAGCCAATACACAACTGATACTCTACTCAGATACAGAAGAACGAGTTATAATGGGCAATTGGAAAAAACTAGGCACAGACTTATGTAGAGGATTCACAATGATCACTACAGTTATTGACTGGCACAAGAAAGGGTACAATGGCTGGTCAGTGTAGTATGGACTGTCACAGGAAAATGGAACCCTCTTGGTGTCAGAGTCTACACGGTGTACAGTTCTGACACTGCTTATGGAATAAACAACTGTAAATAAACCTTATTAGATCATACAGAAGACATTACATTATCTCCAGGAGTGGGCACTGTTTGCATACTTGATAGTCCATTGCTGCATGTCAAATAGTTTATTCATTTATAAGGTTGATATACATACAAACTGTTTTTGAGACTGAATGTATGTTTGTTGAGCGCTAAGAAAAAAGTATACTGGAAATGTATATACTACATTACATCACAGTGATTACTTTAATCTCAGTCCGAAGGCTCGGAAGGGCCGTCTGTTGGCCATTGCTGTGCTAGCACATGTGATATACAAATGTGCCCAGTTTGTGAATGGTATGTACTGGTCTATATAAATAAACCACATGGTATGTACTGGTCTATATAAATAAACCACATGGTATGTACTGGCCTATATAAATGTTCTGAGTTATTGTAGTTTTATTTCACATCTGTTTCTGCAATATTGGTTATGTAAGGCTTGTTCACCTTTCCTGTAATTTAACCTACAATTCCCTTCAAGGCAAAAGTAGGATTTACATAGGGGAAATCCTTTGATCTTCCCCACAATACTTACATTTGCTACATATATAAACATATGCGTAAATATTCTACAAAATCTATATTTTCTGCCCTGCACAGAGTAATCCAGTGCAGAGCTTTACTCTATGTTTGAAAACATTCCATATTGCACAAAAAAACATTATGTTGCAACCACACAAGTGTTTTAGTGCATTCTATTAATAAAAGGATGCATATACAGAAGCATGTTATTAACGGAAATGTTTCAGTTTTTATTTCAGTGTTTTTATTCTGCATTGCATCTCATGTTCTTGTGTGTTCTAGAACACAATCAAAATGGGAATTGAAAAAGCAGTAAAAAATGTTTAATAGTAGGCCCTGTTTATGTTATACTAGTGGTTTCCAAATGACACAGCTCCCTGGGGTGCCGCTGTGATCTCACAGGGGTGCCAATATTATGGCCAGCGGTGAGCAGGGTAAACAAGGCGGGTGGGGCGCCAGGCGTTCCCCTCTGCTTGCCATCCCCTACTTGTCTGTCGGCCGGCCCAAAAAAATACTTACATGGCACCCTCCTCTGTGCTCTGTTTGCACTGAAAGTTGGGCGTCATCATGCCCGACATTTTCAGTGAAGAGTGGCAGAGTGAGGAGCCAGAAGAAAAGAAGACCGAAGAGAAAACAGAAGAAAAAAGGGAAAGTAAAGGGTAAGAAAATGAATGAAGGATGTAAGGGACAGTATAAACCAAGGTAAACTGATAAAGGGGCACATGTGATATCGTGAAGGGGCACAGTGTTAATATGAAGGGACTAAAGTGACAATAAAGGGGCACAGTGTTACTATGAAGGGGCACAGTGTGATGATGGAGGGACAAAAATGACAATGAAGGGGCACAGTGTGATGATTGAGGGACAAAAGTGACAAGGGGCACATCCTTGGATTTATATGTATTATTTTTGTAAACAACTTAAGTATTTCTGTCCTGACCTAAACACTTATTATATTATTTTGACCCAACTGCTTAAAAAAACAGGACAGCTCAGTAATTATGGAGATCCTATGGGTCCCTCGAACTGAGAAAAGTTTGGGAACCACTGTGTTATACTATTATATCTTATTTCAATGTTGGGGAAGGGCTGTTTCTGCATTGTTATAAGAGCCCAGCAGAATCTACTCAACTTTTCCTATTTAGACAGATCAAGCGAATAATTAAACCTAAGCTACTTTACTGAGAAATAGGTTATATATAGTTATAATCACAGTGGCACAATAAGATGAAATACTGTATTGCTTGCTCTGGTACCGAGGAGGTTAACTTGTGACCATCTAGATTAACGTTCATATTGTGCACACAAATTTCTTCAAATCCACATCAAAGAGAAAATTATTTACAGCACATCTAGGTAAGGAAAAGCGATCAAATTATCAAAGAACATCTGCTTTGGTGTAATAAGATTAAGTGTTCTCCCACTGTTGTGTAATGTGAAAAGGAAATGTGTTGCTGTGTGTTAGTAAGACTGGCAAACCACACCAACAGCTGTGACATTTGGCAGCCTGCAGTACTGGATGGAGCCAAAAGGGGTGCAGAGGATGTTCCAAACTCGTAAAAAAGGATGGCACCACACCAATTAAAATAACCACCAGCAAATGTACATTAAATGAAGTCAAGACATTGTTTTAATTTAATCTACTGCTTTCGTCCTCCCAGAGCAGCAGCTGTGCTTGTGTGTTAAAAGTATACTAGAGCACTGTGTTTAGATCGCCCGCACTGTTCCATTTCACTGACTCTTTAGGAATTGATCAGTTCTGTATCAATCATGCTCAGAGGATCAACCACAAGCATTTTACTTGGCATGTCTGTAGTTACAGTACTGGACTATACTTCCAATAATACCTCACAATACACACCAGGGAGTGACATGAGCACTAAACCTATGAGCTACATTAGATGATGTATAGTCCCCTGAGATTGCACTGTATCTATCTATCTATATACTGCAGTGCGGATATGGCTGTGCTAATGCTCCCAGTTGCACGTATTGCAATACTGCCTTAATGATGTCTTAGTAATGCGTTAGTAGAATGCTTTGCTTTCTGACCACTGCAGAGGGGCTCTCTTTAATGGGGGGAATTGTAAAAGTAATAGTAAACAACTACAAATACAATGTTTCTAATCTCAACATATCAAAATATTTAATTTTTCAATCAAAAGTAGAAAAACTTCCCCCCTCTCAAATTCCAACATCTGAAAAAACAAAACAAAAAACACTTTAAATTGGGGGGAGGAGGTAATAATACTCACAACTAACACAAATTAAACTTTGCAGAAACAAAAGATGTATGAATATTTTTAAATATCTTAAAGAAAATGACTCAAATGATTTTGGTTTCTAAATTGCAGTGGCTGTCCGAAGGTGGTTGATAAAATCCATAAAGAACAAAATGTACACACCATTAACATTGTTACTGGAGGATATTATATGTATAATAATATATATAAGGTTTCAAAGTCAGTCATGTCATTATTGGACATGTTGGAAAATGAGGATGGAGGATAACAGTTATCAGCCTCTGTGTAGTCACCTAACTGCACTAAAATTTCCCCAGTCTACGTCACATGTGATCCTGATGCACAGTCAAAGCAAAGAATGGTAGGGTATCATCCAATTTAGTTAATGACTGCCACTCGCAGTTCATGTGGCCTCAATAAGTGTGCCAATTGTATATACTTCCATGTTATGAGTTTTAGTGTACTGCTGATTGAGAACTGTTTCTGTGCTGAAATAACATTATGCTGCAGTAACAATTTAATAGTTAAATCCTGCCCTCTATAGTAGCTTTAAGTACACAGCCTAACAATACTCTTTGTATAGAGTAACATGCCAATCCGAACCCCACCAATGCTCCGTACAGCCTCTACATGTACATGGCTGATAATGCTATTATCCTGATATAGAAACAGCTGACTATAATCTAAAAAAATTTCATCATCCAGTGTGTTAAAGCACAGCAGAAAATCTTATTCATGCCATGTATAACTGTGCTGAGGGGACAATCTATCAAACATTATTAGGTCTAATGTAAATCCAGCTGACCCTTGGTCTGGCTTCTTCTGATGGTAAGACAGACTGAATCATTCGCCATGTCAGAATTCCATTCAGATAAAAACAGCTGCCAGGTTCCTGAACACAGAGACTGGGAGACATGCCAGAACCACCTCACGGTGTGATCTTATAGGATTCCCCACTTCAAAACCTAATCAACCCAGGGATTGTTTTTGGAAGGAAGTACTGTCCACTTATCTCTTCGTTAACATTTTAACACTTGAAACTGAGTGTGAGATTATCATCAAGAGAATTTATTCAACTGTTATTATCTGGGAAACTACACAGATAAATGGTTTTGGATTGGTTTAGCAAAAAAAAAATCACTAAATCATCAAAATAAAATATGGCCTGCTGGGAGTTGTAGTACAATGGCAGGTGCTGAGCCACGTTTCCTAGTATGTTTATATTACATTATTCCACCTTGTTAGCATGGTCTGAAAAATGTGGATTGTAAAGAGGATCCAAAAACATGATTGAGAGAGATGAAGTATTCATTTTTGCAAATGATGGCACATCTGTAATTGCTAATAGATAGGTTTAGCTAGTAAGTAAGTCGGCTTTACAACCTGCATCAATATACCAATGCATCGTGTAGCCTGTATAAGGATTTCTCAACATGAAAAACAAGATTTGGGCGATGTTGTGGCAAAGCAATGTAAATAAAACAGTCTTCCAAACTACAGGTATGGTCTATTATCTTGGGACATTCTACCTAAATTATACTAAATTACATATGAAAATGAATTTGTCTTTCCCCACACTGCCTTGAGTAGTCCCTGTCTACTTATGGGTCATACTTTCCTACTCTCCCAGAATGTCTGGTAGATTCCTCAATTTTGGGTAGTTCTCCCGGACTCCTGGGAGGGCAGCCCATCCTCCCCCTTCCTGCCCACTTCCTAGTGAAGTAGGCGGGGCTGGGGCCTCGGATCGCTTCCTTTGGCCCTGCCACTAAGCACTGGGCCAAGTATTTTTTGTTTTAAAGACTTTCGGGAGGTTTCTGGATAAGAGATCTCGTATTGACGTGTATGAAAATCTACAGTACTGCAAGTTTCTAACAATACTAAGTATATAAATAATTATTTTAATTCTATATCTGTTGATACCAACAGCAATGAAAATAAACAGTTAGTTTCTTAGACTCGCCAGTTTCTGCTTTGCAAAAAATATACGCCTACAATACACAGTGCAGCCTGATAACTTCATCATGCTGTCCAGCTTTTGCCAACACAAATACCAGGTGACCTTTCAATATGGCTGATCCTTACAGTATAATAAAGTAGGTCATTTCACTCATCTACCAGCCTCTCCATGACAAATACAGATTCCATGAGTGAGAAGTGCTGCGTGTTAAACACTTAATGCTGGAGGTAAACACAGAGCTTGTTTCTTGCAGACAAACACAATATAGAACTTACTTAGACGCTGTCTCCTTATCATATTGACACCGCAGGTCAAGCAGCTCCCTCTGTGTTGTCTTCAGTGCTGCACAACAGAAGCATGGCATGAAACTGTCTGCTTTTCCAATTCGGAAAGAGATTAATAACCAGGTCAAACAGCAAAATTCTATTTCAAGAGCCAACGGGATACAAAATGACAGGACATTAATTTTACCTTTTGTCACATCTGTCTCTGATTCTGTGTGTGAATATTAAACAGGACAAAAAGTTTGTTTTTGACCAACAGCCCCAACAGTGAAGCCAATGAGGTTTGTTACAAAACCCAAGGCTCATGTGTAGCAGAGATCGGTAACTATTTGCTGAACTACATGTCCCAAGATTCTCAAGGGCTATCCATGTATCATGGGAGAAGTAGCTTAGGGAAAGGTGAAGGATTGAGATGATTATTGCAAAATACCATGTTATTTCTATTCCCAGCCACAGATGTGGGTGTTATAAATACATTACATAATACAGTGAAATATAGGTCATAAGAAAACATTTAGTGGGGTGAATTAATACTAATTGGAATTTAGCCTATCAATTCACTTGGAACCAGTACTGCTAGAAGGTATACTAGGCCTCAAACATTAGTCAGGAAACTGCCTCAGTGATGTCCCTGGGTCCTGGCAAACTGATAAGCTGCATACACTGGGTACCTCTGCTATGTGAAGGAGACTGGTCAAAACACTGGTACATGCTTATTTGGGTTTCTTAATTAAATGTAAGTATACTTTAGAAGATCAAAACTTTCCACAGCACTGAGTGCCTAAATTAGTAAAGCTCTCCAAACATAGATAATGTAGAGAAACAAAGGAGTTGTCTTCTTGCTGGCTACAGTAATGTATTTTGTGTCAAATCTCAGTATAAGAGCTTATTCCCTAAAATAATATGTATAAATATATCAAGTTCATAAATGTTTTACACTGACCTGAATGAAGAACCTTGATCTTCTCTTCAGCCTCACCAAGTCTGACTGCCAAAGTAATCTGTGCTTCCTGTAACCCTCTGTGGAAATAACAAGCACATCAGTTATCACTGAGACAAGGTAAGTAAATAAAGGAAAGTAGAAAGGCTTCAAGTGACCTTCAACATATTTAAATTACAAATAACAAGTAATTTCAAGACCCTTTTACAAATTCTCCTGGGACAGCATTCTTATAAAAGTTTGCTTACTGCTTAATAATACTTAGTTACTCTTGTTGAATATGTCACCCATGAATATTCAATGTTTCCATGCTGCATACTGATTATTTGACAGTCTGCCTTTTATTTACTAGACCTCATAATATAGAGAACGTTGAAAGATACCAACATAGCAAAGTCATCTAATTCAGAGAGTTTGGTGGAGCCATTGTATAAAGCTGCCATTGCTGGACTGAGATCCCTTACACAATGTAACGAATGCTGCACTGCAGAGGAATATGTCCTAAATTATGAAGACTGGAAGGAGCCTGTCAAGGGCGTGGTCACAATATAATGAATGAACGTACAGGTATGCAGAGGAAAGAGACAACTCATTAATGTGTTTGTCAATTAACTAGGGCCACACCAGTAAGCCTTCAATTGGCAATGTCTTTAGTCAAATATTGACGTACTTTCAGATATAACAGAAGGTACAACTGAACTATGGCAGCTTATTAATATATAAACCAAGCAACTGCAGGGGAAGCCTGTTCTACCATTCAAAAGAAAGCCTATATACATAAGAGTTTGGCCTATCATACACTACATGGTCAAAAATATGCACACACCCGAACATCGCATCCATATGTACTTGTTGAGCCTCATTGCAAAACCATGGGATTTAATACAGAGTTGATTCCCCTGTTGCTGTTATAACTGCCTCCACTCTTCTGAGAAGGTTTTCCACTAGATTTTCGAATATAGCTACAAGGATTCACATCCATTCAGCCACAAGAGTATTAGTGAGGCCGGGCACTGATGTTTGAGCTATAAGGCCCGACTCATACTAGAACAGGGGGCAACCTTTTTTATTAATCAGTGTGCCAGCTAAAATCTAGTCAAGCCCAGATGTGCCAGTTGTGTATATGTATGTATATATTTTTTACATTTAATTACGTCTTATTTTTTGATGCTAATATCATAATACTAGCAGCTCCGTTTCAGCAGTCTTCGGGTGCTTTAGTGAGGCAGCTGCAGAGCTCGGTGTGCCAGACAAAAGTGGTCTGTGTGCTACATCTGGCACGTGTGCCAGGGGTTGCCGACCCCTGTACTAGACGTTTCAATTCAAACCAAAGGTGTTTGATGGGGTTGAGGTCAGGGCTCTGTGCAGACTAGTCAAGTTCTTCCACACTAAACTTGGGAAACCATTTTTTGATGGACCTCGCTTTGTGCACGGAGGCATTGCCATGCTAAAACTGTTGCCACAAAGTTGGAAGCACACAGTTCTCTAGAATGACATTGTATGCTGTAGCATTAAAACGTGCCTTCACTTGGACTAAGAGGTGGTCAAACCATGAAAAAAAACAGCCACACACCATTATTCCTCCTCCATCAAACTTTATAGTTGGCAGTATGCATTTGGGTAGGAAGGGTTCTCCTGGCATCTAGCAAACCCAGATCCGTCCGTCAGATTGCTGGATGGTGAAGCATGATTAATCACTTCAGAGAATACATTTCCACTGTGTACTACACTCCAGTCGATATTTAGCATTGCACATGGTGAGTTGAGGCTTGTGTGCAGCTGCTCAGCCATGGAAAACCAATCCATGGTAACACAATTAGTAGCGATTATGCTCAACAGCGCTGGAGTAATGAGAGATTCCCGACCATGGTCCTATCTGTGTGGAGTCTGTATGTTCTCCCAGTGTTTGCATGTTTAGGTTTCCAATAAATGCTGAATTTGCCTCCCACACTCCAAAAACGTACTGGTAGGTTAACTGCCCGCTGACTAAATTGGGCATTAGTGTGTGTGTCCATGTGAGTGTAGCTCGACTGGGGCAGGGATTGATGTGAATGACAAATATTCTCTGTACAGCGCTAGGTAATTTGGCGCTATATAAACGAAGATAATCCATGAAGTTTCCGACAAACACTTCTCGTGCCGACGATGCATCAAGAAGCCGTTTTGTACCTGATAGTAAGTGGTGCAACAGAAGAAAGTCTTCTCTACAATGGTTGTACCTACGACTGAAGTTCCGATCAGACGGCCGATTCACGCGTACACACTATACATGGTTTACATTATTTTTGCACGATTAACCGTCTGGTCAGCAATTTTTGTCAGTCATAACGTCTGCACAAAAGATTATCACTCCGTACACACTGAAATGATATTTGGCCTCCCTGCAGCAATATGCTAAATAAATTTAAATAAAAGGCTGAACATCACTGGCAAAAACTCCCACAAGCTCAGATTCCAGAAAAGGAAATACGTCCTCGCCATTCATTGTATACCACATCTTTGTGTATAGTGTACATTTGTTCACAACTGCACATTTACCACAGTTTACTTAAATATAATGGCCACAACTGAACAAGAGCAAGCTTGTGGTCTGTGGCTAGTCACTATGGAAAGAACACAGCAAGCACAGACCTGAAGGGAAAGAAAGAGAAGGAATCAGGCCTGTTAGACCAAAGAATGGTTCCAGAGAAGAGACTCTTTTTCTCATATGCTCCTGTTACAGGAGATACGGGACAATAACTCTAATGACTTCAAGAATTTCAGACAGGGTGGATGCTGGTGTACATTTATGCAAGGTGCCTTATCAATAAACATCTATATAAATTGATTCCTACTCGGAAGTTTACTACACATATAGTTTTTAATGGCCATATTATGTACAATCAATACACATAAAATGTATGACTATTATGCCACTGTATTTAAAAAAATAATTACATATAATACTAAATCAAATACATGGACACCTGTCACATCAGGAAATAAATGATACTTTATTGAGAATAAGTATTTTCACATGTCAAGAATGTTATATACACTTGCATACAGGAACACATAAATGTCATATGGAGCATGTAAAACCGGTTTATTATTGCTTCTCCGTTAAAGCCACATTATTCCCATTTGATTGACGTTTTCACATCGCACCACGTGACAACATCATAAATTTAAATATACACGCCCAGAATGGAGTCGCCGTTTGAGGAACTATCGGCAGTTGGTCGTGATTTCGTATACACTACAGGATTGGAACGAGATTTATAATTCTGCTGAACAAGCAAATGAAACGACGATCGGTACTTTGGAATGACTGTTGTTCATCATGCAAGTGTACACACTAATGCGTTATCGGTCAAAACGGACGTTTATTGCTCGACCCAATAGTCAGCTGACAAATTTGTAGCATGTACCCAGGATAACACTGACTTTGCGATTTAGAATACATAAGACACAAAGTGAATATGTATTTGAACTCCGAGAGCTATTCTCTTTTATGTTTACAGGTGGTTGGGACAACTATAATGATAAGCAGGATGAGAATGGACCATTGACCACATATACAATCACTTGGTTCACGTGTCTACAAATAGTGAGATAAATAAGCTGTGGTGTAAGGTGCATGTCACACAAATCTTTTCTTATCTATCTTTATCCATTTATGTGATGTAAATATATACCTTGCCAGCATCTTATTCAATTCAATGACAATTTAAAGGCATGCAAATTATTTTACTAAGCCTTTCAGAAAGGATAGAAATTGATAGCATTTCACATTAGAGGCTGCAAGTATCTAGTAAAACCATCAAGATAACTGTCTGTAATTCCACTAACATTATGTGACAATCTTGGAAAGTTTTCATATAGAAATGACTGACTACCTAGTTCAGTGGTGGGAGACCTGAAATACTTCAGGGGCTCCTATAACCTTCAAAAGGGCCTCACATTGCCCTTAATCTCAGTAAGAAGTTAGATCAATACATTTAATCAAAGAAAGAGACGCCAATCTGTAACAATATATCAGCAGGCAAAACTGACAATAAACCAGTAAAAGATCTGGGGTTGCAGGTGGAGGATTGGAGGATCGCAGCGGCCCTAGAGTGGCCTATTACCCATCACTGACCTACTGGTTCGACACAGAAAAAGCAGTGGTGACCTACAGGTGGCCTCAAAATAGTCACATCAGGCCATTCTAGTGATTCAGAGGTCATAGAGAGCAGTGTATTCATATAGTTTATATAGCAGGTTACTGCAAATGAAAAAATTGATAACGTCTTGTGACCAGCTTGACTTGACAGTCATTGGATAAACTATTGGTTTAGCAGTATGGACACTTCATAACATGATATGATGCGTTTCTGCAAATGTAATGTCATGATGCTCACTACTATGCTAGATACAGCTCTTTAAAACTTGGCAGAAAATTAGAAAATAAAATAAACTGCACTCAAATTTCTAAAACACTTAGATATCCAACTATTTGAAAATAATTCATCCATCACGCATACATAAGAAACATACAACTGGGTCCTTAATATCAAATAGGATCTGTGGTCAAAGTGCCTTCATTGTGGAACAGTCAAATTCCATTCACTTATATCTTACATACCATCACTTCTAAATTTCTACTTCAACCACTGATTACATTCTCACCCCCAAGAAAATTATATAGAAAAACATTATTTACTAGTTAAAGAAAAATGTACCACAGAAAAAGTTCACTTTACAAAGCTCTTTTTTACCTTAAGATTCTGACAGTCCAAGTTCAAAGCTACCCCAATCCCAGCAACGGTGATCTAAGCATGTAGTTCCACAACTCTCACTCTTCTACTGCCTCCCTACTCAAACACATTTTAATGAACTCCTACTCTATTTACTTACCATGTTGCATGTGTCAGTCCCCTAGCTCTCTGCATTAATCATCTCCAGGTATTTAATTTAAGCACTGTTTGCATTTCACTGCTAGCACATACAAACCAGTTATTAGTTGAATAAGTATTAAATAATGATTTATTATATAAGGCGTCAATGAAGATTTGGATACAGAGGATATACTGGTCATATTAATTATTAGTCTGCAAAGTCCAAATGGAAAACATCTAATCCAAAGCATTGTCCTTAATCTCTGTGAACGTATTATTGTGAAAAGGGGTTACCATTAACATGCAGTGTATCAGGGAATACCATTGCCATGAAAAAGTGTTCATGGTCTGCAACAATGTTAAGGTAGGTGGTACGTGTCAAAGTAACATTCACATGAATGCCAGGACCCAAGGTTTCCCAGCAGAACATTGCCCAGAGCATCACACAGCTTCCGCTGACTTGCCTTCTTCCCATAGTGCATCCTGGTGCCATCTCTTCCCCAGGTAAATGACATATGCACCCAGCCTTCCACATGATGTTAAAGAAAACTTAATTTATCAGACCAGGCTACCTTTTTTTATTGCACCATGGTCTGGTTTTGGCGCTCACGTGCCCACTATAGGCACTTTCGGCTGTGGACAGGGGTTAGCATGGGCACTGGCATATATGTGGCTATGCAGAACACCACTCAGCAAGCTCCGATGCACTGTATGTTCTGACACCTTTGTATCATAGCCATCATTAAACCTTTTCAGCAATTTGTGCTATGGTAGTTCTTCTGTGGGATTGAACTGAACAGGCTAGCCTTCACACCAAACACGCATCAATGAGCCTTGGGCGTTCATGACCCTGTCGCCGGTTCACCAGCTGTCCTTCCTTGGACCACTTTTGGTAGGTACTAACCACTGCATATCGGGAACAACCCACAAGACCTGAAGTTTTGGTCAGATCCTTACATGTTTCCTCCTTTCAACACATCAACTTCAAGAACTGACTGTTCACTTACTGTCTAATATATCCAACCCTTTGACAGGTGCCATTGTAACGAGATAATCAATGTTTTTCAGTTCAGTTGTCAGTGGTTCTAATGTTGTGCACTGATTCTGACAGTAATGGTTAGGGTCACTGTCAGTAATGGAGCTGGTCCCTGCAGCCCCGTTACTGACAGTCTACTTCCCTCCCTAATGTCAGATACCCCATTTGCTACAATCCCCTCCTTACTACCATACACCATTCTGCCACAATCCCGCTCCATGCTGCCAGACACACCATCTGCCACACAGGTCCCTGTTGTCAGTCATCCCATACGCCAACACATTTCTTCTCCTTTCTGTCAGATATCCCCTACTGCCATACCTCACCTGCCACCATTCTCCCCTTGCAGACTAAGCTGGTCTCCCTGCACCACTTTAGTAGCTGCACTGGAGACATCAGAAGAGAGCATACCAGAGAGAGAGAAAAAGAAAGATTACAAAAACCTTAATATTTTTTATATATTACTCTTATTATAAATATATTATTGTTTATATTTTAGGATTAAAATAGTATTGCAGAGTATATTATTATTATTATTATTAATTTTTATTTATAGGGCGCCACAAAGTATCCGTAGCGCCGTACAAGGACAAACAATGGCACAGTACAAGGCGAAACAGCACAGTACAAGTAACAGTAAGCACTATAACTCTGGGGGCTCAGGCACAGCATGGAAGAGAGGGAGGGAGGGGAAAAGTGAGTACAGGCAGGTAACTATGGCCCAAGAGGGTGGGCACGGATGACAGGTTGAGAGTCACTGAGGGGAGCAGAGAGAAGCGAGAGGAGACAGAGGGCAGAGGGACTGAGAGGAGGTGAGCTGAGTAGCTGGAGAGCGCAGTTAAAAGTGATGGAAACAGAAGGTAGGAGAGCCCTGCTCAAAGGAGCGAACAATCTAAAGGGAGGGGAAGACAGACAGATACATGGATGAGACGGAGAGACGGGAGGAAGGGGGAGAAGGGAAGAAGGGATGAGAAAGAGAGGTAGCCGACCGGTGGGAGTTTAGGCATGAGATAGTATATAAAATAAAGATTATTATTATTATCATCATTTATTATCATTTATTTGTTGGGCGCCACAAGGTTTCCGCATATTTAGGGGATTTTTTATAAAGCTTTTTTTTTTTTATTTGCCACTTGTAAATCATTTGGTCGGCACTGTAGCGTATCGATACTTCCACTTGAGCAGTCAAGTAGAAGAATCTGTGCAGCGCTGGGGAGTTACAGTGGCGTACAAGTACCGATAGAAAAAAATAAACTTAATGCCATGGACTGATCACACCTCTGTGAGGCTGGTCAAATACTCCTGATAGCTGGGAACACTCCTTTTAGTTGAGCTCCACTGCATCACAGCAGCAGACACACTATTGGACATGGACCCATGCTATTGCATTACCCTAGTGAGGAACACTGTCAACCAGTCTAACTCCTGTTGCCACAGTGCTGACATGGCCACTGTTTTCCAACTATGGGGAAAATTCAACTAGCTGTGAGGTTCAGACACACATCACCTCAATGCGCACATTGCCGCCAATGTGGTACAGAATCTGACGTCTATTAGAATTTCTCCCTATGAATCAGATATGTTTAGAATACATATAATCAAACGATTGTCTGGGAGACTCCCGAGTTCCAGGTAGGAGAGCAGGCAATCCTCCTGCATCCTGTCCACTTCCTAATCAGGTGGGCAAGATGGGAGCCTCTATTGCACGATTCATCACAAATAGCATCATTTTGGCCTCCAAAATGATGCGAGTAGTGACATCCCATTAGTGACATCCCTTCTGCAGATGCACCTCACTATTCCAACTAAAATCTAACTTCTAAATGACGTAGTTAATCAATTAGCCATGGAGTCCACTACTATGAATACCCATGTGAAGTGTGTTTTGCTTTATATCCTATATTACTGGATATAATTCACTATGTCTGTCCAACCTGCCAAAACTATTCATTCATCCTTGGTATGGTACGCTATATAGAGCAGATTTATGTTCTGTCCACTCCTATGTACTTGGGCCATACATGGTTTTTGCAGTGGTATGCTCCTCACAGAATGTCCAGGGACCATTTTGCTGCAAGCTTAAGGTTTATAGATCTTTAGCCCAATACACTTGGTGTATACAAGCAAGTGTAACAATGATACAATGATACAGATCATGAACCAAAATGGCCCTGACAGCTACTCAACAATTCTCAAGGATGTAGATTGGTAGTCCTTAATACCTGGTGCATCACTCCAGCTAATGAACATCTGAGACCCACTGGTAGTATAAAACAATGTGAAATAAAGCTAATGTAGTATAAATTATATATTGTTTTCAAAGGACTCCATTATGTTAATGGGATATCTTTAAGGGTTCTCTTGTTCAAAGGAAGATGTGATATGAAATAACAGTGTAAGTACTGTTCTGTGAGTAAAACAATGGTACTCCTGCTATTCAGAGAGCCATCATAATGAGGTTATTAACTATATAACTAGTCTTTCTTAGCAGCCCCATATTTCAAAATATTATCTTTATGTGGTGTTCCAGAACTAAATGGATTTGCAGAAACTAGGAAATCTGATTCGTAACCTATTTTTGGGGTAGGAGTTACAGAGTACATGAAAACACAGTACTCATACTAGGCCAACTACTGGATACATCATGGCCACATCTTGTTAAGTGGATGCTATTGATCATTAAGGATCTTACATGCCACTTTAGCAGTATGTGGATCACATAACATGTAGCGTTGGCCAATCTATGACTCCCTAGGCGAGATCTGTCCGCAGATAGTACTTTATAACTGCTGGTGAGCGACAGGTTTAATAAATGCTTTCACACCCACACACAATACATTACAAATCTTTACAAAGAGATATAAGTTCATTGTATTCTCCAAGTTCTTGTACTATTTTTAAATAAGCATAAATTTCTATCATTTGTTAATGGAGCTTTTTACTGTTGTCCAATAGTGATCATGGATAAATCTGAGATACCTGTATTTCAAATCATACAAGCTTAAAAGGAAAACAAACCACTATTTGGCATTAATTTATAGTAAATGTTGTACATTACTGAGTTGCATGATATACATGAAATAACGAATGTTTCTACTTAATAAAGTATGTCCATCATGCGCTCTTCCCCTCTGCAGCAGGTTGCCACATTAGGAGGTGTTGATACACTAACTAGGCAAGCAGATGACTGACAGCTGGGCAGACTTGCTTTGCGGAAATGCACAGTGGGGATTGGTTGATTCATTCATTCAGTAATGTGACAGCTTTTTGACCTGCATCACATTTAATCAGGGCACGATCATAAATATGTGGGATTAACTCCTGTTGTCTGTAAAGGAGTGGGGAAGTTAACACTTTGACTTTAAACTGCAGTACTGTTTAAAAGTAGAGTACCACTGAACAATGTGTTTTACCATGGTTTATATACAAAAATAAGTTAATTGTTGGTATTCTTGCATTTTATACAAGGTGAAGCCACAAACTCCACTTTTTCTCAACATGCTGGTCCATGGTTCTGTTATTCTCCATAGTAACATTGGTACAGAGTCCTGAAATTCCTAGACCAAGACGATAGTCCACACCATCTAGTTAACTATTCACAAAGACCTTTGAATGGTAAAATATATGAGAAACATTAGTCTAAAACACACCAATGTCTGGTAAACTATAAATGGCAGTAAGCTTTTACCTAAAAAGTCATACACAAAACAGTGTGCTTTTATCATTTTAACTCCATGTTCTAGCACAAACCACATTACAAAACTTCAATTTTGTCAGTTTGTCACTGTATGGTATACCTGTACTACATGCTATTATAATAAAGTGTGGTAATAATTATTCTAGTTACAGCAGGTTTAACATGATAGTTCTATAAAGCCTTTCCAGTATTAACAGCCACAATCTATTTAACACTCTCACTGCTGGTGGGTAGTTAACATTAACACCTGCATATAAAAATCATTGCATAGAAACTGATTGCTACTCACGTACTTTTCACTTTCTGCTTCGTTTCTCTGCTGAAAGGTGTCCACCGAGAATAGTTTGCTGTTAATGCTGTTGTGCCAGGCTTCCTCCCTCTGCAGCGGGATCCCAACTGGACTAGTTCCCTCTTTTCTCTCTGTGGGTGAAAAAAAATTCACAGAAGCAGCATGACAGCCCTGCAAAAGAGTGAATGCCTCTCCTACTAGCCCACAGCCACAAACATGGGTATAAAACTAGTGATTCGTTTTTAAATGTAAGCTAGAGAGTTAATACAGTCAGTAGGAGATCCACAGGTCAATGGTGTTTGAGCGTCACAGCTGGATGTGAAATTGTGAGTTTAGCCTGAAGCCTGTGAAAGTGGCAGCTTCCTGCCTGTGTTACAATCACTACCAAGCTGACTGAATCACGCCTGGCTCCTAGTGGCTGGAATGCCTGAGAACCAGCTCAGGGACTCTATGAACAAGAGGACAATGCACTTTCAACCCTTACCAGCATTCATTAAGTCTGCAATAAACTGTGATCTGCTGACCCTTTTGACATAGTTTTTTTTTTTTTTTTATTAAAGTAATACCTATGATGAAGCAAATTACAAAGCATTTCTGTTGCTCTGGAGTTTTTACAATATTCAAACATAAAAAAGCAAAAAAAACATTTGATAGATGTGTGCATAGTACTTATTCCACACTATTCCTGCTATCGCCAAGTGCAAAGTAACTTATCACATTTAAGTATTAAACAATTATTAAAATATGCTATAATGATAGCTGCGGTTGTTGAGTAGAATTTAACAGGCACGTGCCACCTACACACAGTGCAGTTAGGGATCCGAGGATCCCTCTACCACAGTGCTCTCCCCATAGAGTAGACCAGAAGATTTACACATACAGTAATGTGCGCCAGCCTGAACTGGCGTACATTACCATACGTCTGGCTTTTTATTGCTTGTTACATAGCAGTCCCCATAGACATTTATGGGGACAGGATTTTGATAAAAATAAGATATCTGCTGCGATGCCCTATTAATAAATGTTAGCTAAACTTAAAAATGCAGTTATTTATGAAAAAAATGATATGTTAAATAGACCCCCCTTCAGTACGCTTTGTAAATTAGCACAAGCAGGGGCGCACGCAGGGGGGTTTCCAGAAACCCCTCCCCTCCGCTAATGAAGTGCCCCACATAGCAGCACTGTACTATACAGCAGCCGCCGCAGAGGCTTCTTTGACAGCGCCACGGCTGCTGTATAGTACAGTGCTGCCGAAACGGAGCTGCTGCTCTCTTGCAGGTTGTTTTTTTGGGTTTTTTTGGGGTGCGCCCCTGACAAGTGTAGCAATTGTCTGGACTGACCTAACTAACATTCATCAGAATGCACTAGAAGCTACTGATATCAGTCAGACACTCACTTCCTAGTAAACTGATATACTGCTATTGGTCCACCTCACAAAGTAGCTGGCTCAACCGCATGTCAGCAACAGCTGCTGCCATACTGCTTGGGGTAGCCCAGATACAATGAATTATATCAAGTGTGCAAAGGTAACGCCCACTTCTTAGGGCTTGTCTGCCTTGCTGTTTCTCCAAGAATCTAAAAGAAGAACTTATTGACTGAAATGGAACAAATACATACAGTAGTGCCAGGTGCGCACTGTTTTTGTAATGCTGCATTTTCTATGTTACAACTGTTAGTGAACATTTATTTTCTTAATCACCATCATAAAAAAAACCTTTTGAAAAGCACTTTAAATACCTTTTATACATTTTAGATGTGCTTTTGATTCCATAAGCAATTGGTTAGTAACATAAAAAGACATACAAAATGCTGTAAGTAACGTAGAAAAAGAAACTAGTTTGAAATCTATACTCATAAATTAATGTAATAGTAATAATGTTTAAACACCAAAAGGTACAATTATGTGAGAAAACCCTTAGGGTGAATAAGGCTATATTAAAAGCACAAAAGCTGTGATTTGTAGTCTGTTCAGTATATACTGTGGGAGAGACCATTATTGTAACCAGTTCTGGTAAAGTATCACAGTAAGTGGCGCCTCTATTCTCTATATTTACCTGACAAGTATCGCTCAGGAATACATCATCACATGTATGGAAGTTATTACTCTTGAGTGCATTAACCCTGCAGTACTTAAAATAAGAGTCCATAAATATGAAATGAATAACTATATGTTGAAGTAGCAATAAATAAGACCTAAGTTTTCATTTTGAGAGAAGTTGCAAAAAAGGTATTTAACTTAGCTTTTCATCTAAACCTTAAATCCCCCCTCCCCCATTTTTTTTAAAAATTTCATACCAGTTCAACCCATAGTAAGTTCTCAATTACTCAATTGTTAAGTCCCCTTTTAGTATTCACTTGAATTTCCTATTAATTCATTAAAAGTCAGACCTCTGTATCAGCTACACAGCAAGGCCAACTATGAATGCAACACTACAGAGAACAAATTAAACATATGAACTTCATTTGACATAGGGGCTTATACAAATATTGTATGGCCATTTCTATTATAAAACATTTCTTGCTCGTTATGTCAGGATATAACTTAAGTAAATACAATACATTAAAAAAGTCAATTTTAGCATTAGAGACTGATTATTTATTTAGCAATTAATAGAAAACCAGGGGACAGTGTTTGGAACAGGGGATACCGAAAACCAGGGGCAGGCTGGGCTGGGGGGCAGGGGGGCATCTGCACCCTGGGCCGGTTCCACATTGGGCTACCTTGGGCTGAGTCACCTGCATTTTTTTTTTTCTTTAAAATGTTCCTAATATGCTGCTGAGTCGAGTCTTGCCCCATGGGCTAAAATGTGCCAGCCCTCCCCTGCCAAAAACAAGTACGTGGTACAGAACCCATCCATACCAAAGGCTTGTTGCTTTTTGAAACATCTAGTAGTTGACTATTCTGATAATCTGATTAGCTGCAGGCTGGGTCCAGCTGCACCCAATATAAATTAGGATATTATAGTGTTACACAAGTGGCGAAAATACTCACATTAACTAAATATTAATATTATAACATAATATTATTTAAACAAAATATTCAGAAGCAAGTGGATACATTTTCAAAAAGTACTGAATCTCTGACAAAAGACTGATTGTAACACAAACCACCATATGTTAGAGAGATGTACTTATTAACCCTACCAAACATTAGAATAATTAAAATCAATGAAGAGTTGCCTATGACAGATTCTTCTGGAGCAGTACACGGACGGAGAATCTTCACTATATGTGATGACTAGGAATTCTACAGTAAGTAAGGCTAGGTACACACTGAAGAATTTTCCGACCGACCTGTTATCTCAAACGATTGTACCTACGACTGAAGGTCCGATGAGTCTAGCGCCTCTAGTCTTCAGAGAATGACAGGACAATATTCATTCATTCGTGTCACATTGTCACACTGATTAAAACGCCTTGTTATAGCTATCCACATGTCCTAATGAATTTTGTTAGCTTCTGTTACTCTGAAACTAAACATTCTCTCTCAGAATGAACCAATGAATTTTTCCTTCTACAGCACTCTCTACATTTATTCACCGGGACATTCATCACTAGCATTGGCTAAAAAGAACACGACTCTGTACACTCCATGGAGATAATGAGCATGAGTGCATACACACTACATGATCGGTTGGTGATTGGTCGGAAAATATTAAACAGTGCGACCAACCAAATGAAACGATAATCGGCACTTTGGGACGACTTTAGATCATTGTGTCCCTATACACACTCACACGATATCTGACCAAACGGTCGGATGTCGACTGATTGGAGGTTTATTGTACAACCATCGGGCCAGTGTGTACTTCGCCTAACTCCCAAACCGCAAACAAAACACAGCTCATCCGTTTCTATCACTTTGTACATGGTTATACATTACTCCATGCTGGATATTTGTTGCACGTTTCTGTGTTATACATTGTGGGTATAATATACTAAAGGATATATCATAGTCAGGAAATATCAGTTCTGCTCTAAAAAGATAAGGGCAACAGTACCAAATATATATAAACCCTTGTCTAAAATGCTTCTCAAAACCACATAATACACTGATAATTGGTGACCTGTGCCATTGTAAGGTATAGTAAGACGTTTTCTGTCTCATGTTATGTTGTTTTATTATCATCATTACAGATTGTTGAATTTGCCTGTATTTGTACAATCGTACAGCTCTGCAAAACAAATTGGTGCAATGCGAAACACACACTGCATAGAAATGACACATTGACAATATTGTTAAAAACCTCAGTTGGAATATTCCCTATGGTAAATCTATTATCTAAAATAACATTGAGTACAATGTCACAGCTATATGGCATTGCCAGTAACAGACTAGAAACCACCACTGGAGTCAGAGGATATCACAGACCGTGCCACGGGTAACCAGGGAAGCGAGGGACTAAATTGTTCTTTTATCCAATTGGTTGTTTACAGCTATTTTGAGCATGGTAAAATATTGTAAAAACTAACAATTACCAATCAGTTTATTAATACCATGCCTATCAATGCCAGGCCAGGCAAAGGCAAGCCCATCTAGACAGAGAGCAGAGAATAGGAGTGAAGGTGTGAATGAAACCTGCACCATCCATCATACAACTTAGTAATAATTAGTGGCACTTAGCAGCATGTGGGAATGTCAAACACAAACTAATTAATTATAATAGACTTACAGTGGGGGGCTGGAAGAGGCCATGGGGCACAAAGCCCATGTGGAACATATATTTGTGCCATTACCTTTTCCAGTGGAGAAAAAGTCGGAGTACTTCTTCCAGTGCCGGCTGATCTCCTTCACAGTCTTGTTTTCGGGATCTACACACTGAAGTTGCTGCAAACGGTCTTCTAATCCTCGAGCTGCCTCTAATAGAGGAGCTGGATCTGTATGGATGCAAAACAGCGACTAATTACAGAGATGCAGTGGTTTGTAGCTTAATCTAGTCTATAAAATATCATCAGTGCTTATCTGAAAATAGGTTGTCCTCTCCATATGTATGATCACAATTTCCTCTTCATAGCTATCAAAAGTGCTGTTTTCTCACAGAAAAGATAGGACATATCATAGTATAGTATATTGTAAATAGTGAGAGTAGTCATACACTGTGACTAAATATGCGTATCAGAATGGACAGTCAGTGACGTGACAAAGTGACGTTATGCGCTTAAACCGGATAGGTCATGAGTTCAGTTCCTGGCCATGGTCTTATCTGTGTGGAGTTTGCATGTTCTCCCGGTGTCTGCGTGGTTTTCCTCTGGGTACTTCAGCTTCCCTCCCACACTCCAAAAACATACTAGTAGGTTAATTGGCTGCTCTTAAATTGAGCTTAGTCTCTCTCGGTCTTTATGTCTATATGTTAGGAAATTTAGACTAAGCTCCAATAGGGCAGCAACTGATGTGACTTAGTTCTCTGTACAGCGCTGCGGAATAAATGGCGCTTTATAAATAGCTGAAGAGGATCATTCATTTGGGTCAGAAGGCGGGGACTGGTTAGACGCACACCATTGCTAACAAACTTTCTTGAGATATTTCAATATTATAATATTTCAGACAAACTAGCCCACTCTGCAAAAGAGCCACAGGCAATGTTATCAGGCTTCATGGTACTCTGGCATGTCAAATCTGAAATGAGCAAGAACCAAAAAGTTTTGCCAATTACTCTCCAATGTTCAGGGGCACACGCAGGGGAAGTTTCTGGGTCTCCAGACACCCCTCCCCTCTGCTAACGAAGTGCCCCACATAGCGGCACTGTACTATATAGCAGCCGCGGCGCTGTCAAAGAATCGTCCGCGGCGGTGCTGTATTGTATACAGCACCGCTGCGGACGCATCTTTGACAGCGCTGCAGCTGCTGTATAGTACAGTGCTGCCGAAACGGAGCTGCTGCGCATTTATTTGGGGTGGGGGGAACCCCCCCTAAAAAACCTGCGTGTGCCCCTGATGTTAGATCACTTATATAACCAACCTCACTTCCACTGGACTGGGCTAGATAGAATTTTTTTCCTTGACATTTGTTTTGTTTTTGCAATACAGATTACATAAATAGTAAACTGTAGACTAGTTTAGCAGATTATATTAGGTCTTTAAATCGCAAGTCCCTCTTAGTATCTCAATTTTATATTTCTCCTAATAACATTATATACACCGGAATGGGAATTATAGACTACCAGACAATTATGTTATGTTGTCGGTGATCAAACTCTTTTCACTCCAACTTTTCAGTTTCAAATGGCAACATAGCTTGTTTTCATGAATTGAAATCTGCTATTTGCAGACAGAGTTTGACCCCACACTGTACATCATGCACACCACCATATTGCGCACTGATTACTTCTGCACCCTAGTAACAAGGTTATACCTTAAAAGGACAAGAAAAAGAAGCCACAACAAAGCAGACAATATGACTCATTCAAGTGGTTTGATAGCAATTCCAGAGCCATCTGACCCTCTTTTTATCAAAAGAAATTATTTTCCCAGATTGCAAAAAATTAATGGGCAGCAGATTAGTTATCAAAGCAGATTAATGTAAATCAAGAATACACCAGACAAAGTACATTAGCAAGTTAGGCTATAAAAGCAACTGTATTAATTCAAATGTAGCATGTATAAAACGAAATAAATAAATAGAATTCATGATTGTTACTACTATCCCACATGGGATGAGGGGCAATACATGTTTATTACTACTACTATTATTATTGATTTATAAGAACGCAACATCAGAGCAAGCAGAGAATAGACATAGGACAATTTAACAGCTATCCTGCTCAGTAGAGTTTACCATCTTTGAAGGGCAGTAGTGTGCCAAAGTGGGAGAATGAATTAAAGAGTGTTCATAAAACACATGATAAATACAATATTCATAAATGTATCTGTATAATAGAAATATACAGTGATCAGCCACAACGTTAAAACCACTGACAAGTGAAGTGAATAACTGATTATCTTGCTACAGTGGCACCTGTAAAGGGGTGGGATAGAGCAGGCAAGTTGAGGTGTTTGAAGCAGAAAAAATAGTCAATCGTAAGGATCTGAGCGACTTTAACAAGCGCTAAATTGTGATGGCTAGACAACTGGGTCAGAGCATCTCCAAAACGGCAGGTCTTGTGGGGGTGTTCCCGGTATGCCGTGATTAGTACCTAATAAAAGTAGTCCAAGGAAGGACAACTGGTGAACCAGCGACAGGATCATGGGCGATTGGCCAAGGCTCATTGATGCATGTGATGAGCGAAGGCTAGCCCATCCGGTCCAATCCTACAGAAGAACAACTGTTGTACAAATTGCTGAAAAAGGTTAATGCTGGCTATGATATTAAAGGTGTCAGAAAACACAGTACATCACAGCTTGCTGCATATGGTGCTGTGCAGCCACAGACCAATCAGAGTGCCCATGCTGACCCTTGTCCACCTCCAAAAGTGCGTACAATGGGCACATGAGCACCCAAAACTAGGTAGGTGGTTTTAATGTTTTGGCCGATCAGTGTATGTATCCATCTCATACATAGAAATGTCTGGTTTAGTGTTAATGGTACATATTACTTCTAATTAGCATTAATGTTCACACAGGCTTTCAACACAAGCCATGCGTGCAGGGGAGGGATGGCAAATTTTGGCCCAGGGGGCAAGATTCGATTCAGCAGCCTATTTCAAAGGAGAAAAAATGCAGGTGGCCCAGTGACCCAGCCCAAGGTAGCCCACTAAGGGACCGACCCAGGGGGCAGTTGCCCACAAGCCCAGCCTGCCCTTGCATGTGTGTCTTTCTACCACTGAACCTATTGATGAACAATCTGCACTAGTCACATGTCACATGATTCAATTTCAGTTACCTGATGTGGTTTCAGTTCTAAGTACAAGGGTCAGTGATGGCAAAGCACGTATAAATGAAGAATATCTCACAAGTGCAGAAGGTAGTTACAATTAGAGAGACATACATCTCCCAAAGCACCAGAGGACAATGTTTAGAAAGGTTTATAATTAGTGAGGGCCGGTATCAGAATGGATTATAAAAGGTATGTTACAAGTATATTACTGTGCATTATATGTTATATATCATACTTATAATGGACACAAAGAACTAACATAGCATCAACAATTCATAGTTTCAAAATAATATTTAAGAAATCTAAATAATACCACTTTCATACTGCCGCCCCGGCAATATCCCGGTTTGTTAACCCGGGATATTGCCGGGGCACAGGGCAGTATAGATAACAAGATTCCCGGGTCGGGCGGGTTCATACTGCACCTGCCCGACCCGGGTTTTAGAAAAAAAAAGGGTTAAAAAAGATTTTAATTAAAAAAAAATACATAAGAAATGTTTACTTAACTTATTTTCAGCCAGCGGTGTCTCCGGTGCGTTGCTGGCTGTCAGGGGGACCTCTGGGTACTAAAATTACGTCATTTCTAGTCCATTAGAAATGACGTCATTTTAGTACCCAGAGGTCCCCCTGACAGCCGGCAACGCACCGGAGACACCGCTGGCTGAAAATAAGTTAAGTAAACATTTCTTATGTATTTTTTTTTTTATTAAAATCTTTTTTTTTTTACCTCACAATTTTTTTTTTTTACAGTATGAATGGTGAGACCCGGGAATTACACGGGTTGCACCATTCATACTGCAGGCTAGCGGGGTCCAACACGGGAATTACTCCTCGCAAAATCCCGGGTCAAAGTCCCGGGATTTTAGACCCGGGATTTTATGGTTGGACTATTCATGCTGCACCAAGACCCGGGTTTTTCAGCATGCCCCTGCAAAAACCCGGGTTTTTGGTGCAGTATGAATGGGGTATTTAACCCAACCTACACATATCACATCTATGCAATAAGTTTATATTTACTACAGTTTATCTATTAATATAGAAACACCATTCAAAAGGGAATAATAAAATCATTTGGGATTATTGCTATAAGCCTGGAGCTACAATTATGCAGTGCTATTGTTATTTTACCTCAGATTTGCACTAAAAACACTAGAAACATAGATGCTGCTAATGTTCTATCATTATTTGTCAGGCTGCATTACTGCCTTCAGTGTTCAGCATTGTTTCACTGTCCATGGTACTGACAATTTGACATACCATACAAGGCAAACATGATTCACTTCTTTGCTCAACAAAACAACCCATGTTAAAGGAATACATTTTCATTTCACGCATGTCCTAAAATCTATTGTGATACCACAGGACTTAAAGAGGCTAAATGTAGATGTGCTTATGGATACCTTTATAAATGCTAAACTAGTACCAATTACTACCGGATAAATAATTTATGCCTGTGCAGATAAAGTCCCTATGATGAGCTCTTCGAAACTATGCTGTACTCTGATCTATATTCTGATGAAATAACATTGCTCTGATATGACAGGCTTTTATGTTTATAAACAATACAAATTTATTTCTAACTAAAACAAGTTAACAGCATTAAAGATGTTTTGAGCCAACAAATTAATTAACAAGTTATATATTCTTATGTGGGAATGTCATCTTGGAGGAATTACAAAACATATATCCTTTATTTCATATTCATATTAAAACCATGATGCTGACCATTACAAACCTAACTCAGGTAAAGATCCCAATCAATCAGTTACTGTGCATTCACATGCTTCAATAGGGGATGCATGCAAAACCTTTCGTTTTGAATATACATTTTTTAATACATCCGAGGTGGTGGTGAAAAATTGTGTATAACTTATAATATGTTAGTTTATAGAATGTTAGCATTACTATGTGTCATTACCAGGGGTGGCAGTTCAGAGGGGACAAACTGTATTGTAGCAGTAGCTTGAAGTAAATTTGTTACTGTGTGGCACATATTTTGGAGTTCATTTTTTTTTTTGTGTTGCACTAAAGCTGCTATCAGGGCAATGTACAAAATCAAAGTATGTGACCCAAATGAAGGTGACAAAATGAAGCATTTCTTGAGTAAACAGAGCTGTCAGCCATGGAAAGCTAAGGCACAATGTACCTACACAGAGCTTGAATCTCTCAGAGTCACTTGTAGGAAATGAGACCTGCACACTGATCCTTAGGCAAATAAGTGTTATTTGTTATTATCAGACAACCATGGAATAACGTTTCAAGGACAAAGTTCCCTTCATCTGCTTACAACACAAATCCCATATATAAATTAAGCACCAACTAATCAATACAAATGTATATTATGTCTCACATCACTGTATTATATGATTGCACCAAACTATTAACATGTCTGTGTCCATCTAATTTCCCTACTGTCCATAGCACAATGAGTCCATTAACAGCTAAACAAAGGTTAAATTATTGTTAAATATTGAAGGTACATTGAAACACTCAACCAAATTCAGTTCAAAGCCTAGCAGCCTCATATTACTATATGTGCTACATTTCTATTATTTTGCACCCGTATGTACTATATTACAGTATACATCACAAGAAACATGCAAAGTTGAATTGTTCATAACAAGCCTATGGGGACATGTGAGTTTATTTGACTTTTCTAACAAAATCCTGCTCAGTGTGCAAGGTACAACTTCCATCTATGCCGGGCTGAAATATGTCCATGCTGTTTTAAATGTCTGCCAACAGGTGTAGTCTTTATGTTCTTCTGTAAATCACATATATAAATAGTGGTTTGTATGTTCACCTACTCACATTCTAACAATCGGGGTGGTCTTTGCATTTTATCATATATATCACTCACAGTAATACAGATGACAATTTAGTAGGATAACCTTGAGTAGGATGATGGACAACATTACCTTTGCTAATTGCATTGCAGCACTGACTGTCCATATGTACCGCATTCAGGAGGACCAAACAACATTCATGTAGATGATTAGGTCAACAAAATATATGTTTTTACCAGACGAGACCCTAAATTACGACCTCACATGTATAAAAAGAGAAGATAAAAATAACTGATTGTCTTGTAGAACTTGCTAATCTTATAAAAAGAAAAATTACTAGATTTTGTATAACAATAGAATGAATGGTATAAGTGGTCACAAAAGGTAACAGATCCATAAATTCCTTCAGTGGTTTAGGTGTGTGTAAATTAGATCTAGCTGGTACCATATATAATATGGGCAGCACGGTGGTGTAGTGGTTAGCACTTCTGCCTTACAGCCCTGGGGTCGCAAGTTCAATTCCCGACCATGGCCTTATCTGTGAGGAGTTTGTATGTTCTCCCCATGTTTGTGTGGGTTTTCTCCGGGTGCTCCGGTTTCCTCCCACACTCCAAAAAAATCCTGGTAGGTTAATTGGCTGCTAACAAATTGACCCAAGTCTGTGTGTGTGTTAGGGAATTTAAAATGTAAGCCTAGAGTTCTCTCTACAGCGCTGCGGAATTAGTGGCGCTATATAAATAAATGGTGATGATGATACCAAGTGCTTGCTTATTTCTTCTCTGGTTTTGTCTCAAAATATTGCCTTATGTTGTCTTAGCAGCTGTCCATCAAGCCTATTTAAGGCTCATTTGGGTGTGTCTCACAAGCCAGCCTTAGCTATATGTAAGCCCCTATACCTGGGAGGTGAGTGCATCGGATTTTAACTGCATTGTAATGGTGGTTAAAGCATATAGGTAAATGTAGGGCCTGCATATAATGAGGTACCCTTGATGCTGGGATGCAGGCTTAAATGTTTTGATAAAAAAAAATTAACCAATAACTCTTGTTTTCATTTTGCTAGATACACAGATATGCAGTGTTAAAAATAAGTGCCGACAAGAATTGATTTGTTTTGTATACATATATTGGCCTTTATATTGGCATGCAGCTGGTACCATATATAAATCAGGAATATACAAAACATTATTTCTTCTCTGGTGAGAAAATGTATCATGACAGATATCTCACATTCTGTCACGGTACGGTAACTTCTATATATTTGTGAATGTTATTTGTAGCTCCTTTAAATAATGCAGTTTATGTATAGTGATCTTTTAAGGTCTTTAAATACTACATTATGTTTAGGGAAGGGCACTTGGGCAACATAGTCACACTCTGAATTACATGTGGTCTGCTAGAAACATGGACTTTTAGACTGCAAAAGTTGTTTATTGTTGATAGACAACTTACTGTTAATTAATCACAGGACCCTTTAGAACAAGTTCTGATCACGTTCACATCATGCTACAGCATATCTCCCAACACTTGGCCACCAGAAATTACAAATATACACTTTTATTTACGTTCAAACACACATTACAGCCAACTTTCAGGTACAAATAATTAAAAGACACAGCTTGATATCTGCAAGCCAAAAGAAAGACCTTTTTTGTTTACAATTGGTGCTGCCTTAGCCATTGTGGATGGATAGGCTATAACTTCATAATAGTGCACTGCCATATGTTCATGTCCATCTATCCAACACCCCATTCTTCATTATCTGTTCTGTGGAAAACATACATTGGTAACAATCAAGTATCTAAAAAAAAAAAAAAAAAAAGAGAAACAAAAACTGCATCAACCAATTTCTATTCTGCCTGTATGGTAAATACAGCCCTGCACAAATAGAAAAGGGAACAGAAAATAAAAGGACAGTCCTGAGGATTCCTACAGTCCAGCTGACTGAGCCCTGGCCACATATCATGGACCATACAAACATATAGTAATATGATTTTATGCCTGAAACTATTTCAATGGATGAAAGCAAGTACAAACCTAGCTGCTATCAGCGATAGCTCTTCTAAAATATATAAGGGAAATAAATGCTATCATTCCAGTATGTAAATAACGACCAAATTACAATAACACAGTTAGATTGCAAAAAAATAGAAACAACAATATAAAGTCATATGGAGTTGGGCCACCACATGCAATGGGCATTGAGTCTGGTGATTGACAAAGCCATAACATTTGGATAACTTCACTGTCATGCTCAGCAAACTATTGTGGTTGACATTATTGTCATCCTGGAAGACACCTATTCACATCAGGAAAGAAGTGCTGCAACAAGGGGTGAAGATGATCACTCAGTACCTAAAATTAGCGATAAGCATTGATCTCGCCATGGAAGGGAATGACTGCACCCAATTCATGTCAGAAAAATGTACCCCACAACCCTATGGAACCAGCAGAACACTTCAATGTTGAAATCAAGCATGCAGGTCTGTAGAGCTCTTTAGACTGGTCCCACAAGTACACTCATTTGTCAAGAACATGATAAAGGATGACTCACTTGACCATATCTCCTCCCTCCATTGCTCAGTAGTCCATTGCCTGTGCTCATGAACCACTGTGCTGGCAAACGTATTGCCAGGTGTAATAAGTGGTTTATGCGCTGCAACAAGACTATATCATCCTGCTCTCAATGGATGTTTTTTTTTATAGCTGTTCGTTTTTGACTGGTGTCTGAAACTATGGGATGAATTTGCCGTCTGATTTATAATTACTTGTCTGTTTTGAATTAATGCATGGATGTCACAATCCTGGAATATGCTCTTCCGCCGTCTGTTGCCCTTTTGTTTGGTGACATTTTTCCAATCATAGTTCCATGCTGACATCACCTTAGGCAATGCTGGTTGTGAAACATTAGTAAGTTGAGCTGTCTTGGTCACCCCAAATATCATCCCACCTTTCAAAGTCACTGAGGTCTCCTCTTGCAGCATATATAATTATAGGCAACCAGGGCAGTCCAGGCTTTTCATACATGATCCTGGATTGTGCTGGATGTTATATACTTAGCTAATTTTTGAACCACACCTGTGTGGAAGCACTCGCTGGCATTATTTTGTTCACTACCTGTATACAAAGATGTCAATATACTTTATGATATGGTGAATATAGGTTATTTATGGCACATTGTTACTAAACCTATTTTAACCCAATCTGTTCTGAAAATCAGAGTAAACACTGTAAATATATTTCAGATGCTAATGTACTTTACCACTCGCTCTCCCGTGAATCCAAGCAGGTTTCAAGCATACTTAGCAAACTCTAATCTCTTTAAAACAAACATCACAAAGTAATTGTTCTTCACATTTTGCTGATATTTATTTGTGTTTCATTGCAGAGCAATAAAAGTCAATGAAAAGCATCTACATATTACTTGTGTACGCTCTGAATTTATCTGCACAGATGGATTGAATATTTATGGTGACTGTTTCCAGCTAATCAGAGTGTGAAGCTACTAAACTACTGGCAAGGGCCCTACATTAAAATACAAAGATGCTTTAAGGTTCAGTGTATTGCAAATTATTCTGCCATTCAGATTTCCATGCTCGACCAGATGGATTGTAAAAGCACAAATGAACCCTCTAGAACGGACTTGAACCCAAGCAAATAAATCAACATTTGTTTTCTGTTTTTCAGAAGAAGGATGGCATGGTAACCTTATAGAAACAGACTTAAAATGGGAAAAAATAACAGGTCCATCTAAGTCTTGTTTTTATTTTGAAGGGAGTCTTAAGCCTTAACAAAAAGAAAAAAAATTATGTTCATCCCCTACGGTCTTGAATTATTTATCTTTGCAAGTCCTCACCACTGTAAAAAAGTTATTCCTAAAGTATTTTTGTAGCTTGGTGTTCATTGTTTTGTCTGTTCCCAACTATGTACTCCCCCAACACCCCCCTTATTCCTCCTCTTTTTCTATTGATGTAAAAAAAAAAAAAAGTTATTCCTTATATTACCTTTTGGTCTTTTGCCCATCCAAATTGTGTCCATTTATTTTTTAAAAATACTGCATTCCTGGACTCTGTTAATACTTTCATATCACCTCTGTCCCCTCTCTCATATAAGCTGTTCATGTTCCATTATTGAAGTCTTTTCCCATAAGCTTTATTATGCAGCCCATGCACAATTTTAGTAGCCTTTCTTTGAATATCTTTTATTTTATTAATACCTTCTTGGAGATAAGGCATTCAGAACTGTACACAGTAGTCCAAACTAGAACTTATAAAGTAATAATATATTTTCATATATAACCAAGTATTCTACTGGCTTTTCCCACAGTTTGCTTACCTTCAGACCATCTGAAACTATAACTCGAAGATCCTTTTAATGACTAATCATTCTGTGCTAATTTAACATACCACGCTTTAGTGATTCCTATATTTTATCTGAATCAGTAAATAGAATCAGAATTAGAGTAAATGTTTAACCCTTTCTAGGGTATAAACCATGATATAATTGATTTCATAATTTGCTCAAAGGCATAAATTCCCTTGTAGGGCACAATTAATATCAGTAATAGATATATTAAGTAAAACAAGACACAGGTCTAAATCAATGAGTTATTGTACTGGTTACCAGTCCTTCACTTCAGCTTACTCCACTGGACACAACACTTGGGGTATATATACTAAGATCTCCCAGCAACAACTGTACTCTGACTATTTCCCAGTCAATTTGCAATATCTAAGGCAATGTTTTTCTACTTTTTTGGTGATTTTATAAGTTTCTATAAATTTGATCCAAAAACCCACAGTATTGTGTGTGTGTGTCACTCTTCATATAGTGGAACTACATTTGCCATTTCTAATCACCAGGAATCGTATACCCTACTTGCGATCATGTCACACTTGGTGATTTACCTTATTTCGCCAAGGGCATTCCTAGCGGTTCTAAAGTATTGGGTCACCCCCAACAAACCTGCTCTAAAAATACGCCTTCATTGCAACCTACACAAGTGGCAGGTGAGTGGGACACGTCTCCCAACAGTCAGGACAAAAGACTATGCTGTTGGGATGGTGGGACAGTCCCTACAAATAGGGACAGTTGGGAGGTTTGTTATTCAACCAATAAAGATCCTTATACATCAGTCTGAACTACTTGTCATACTTATGAAGCCATATGTAAAGGAATGGACCTAGCAAAAGGCCCTGCACTTTTCTGAGTCCTTGATGCAAATATCATCTCCCTCACCACGCCAGAGTTAAAGGACCAGTTATCTTAAAGTACAATCTGAGAACACATCACCAGTGTGCTTATGGGCTCCTCCGTGTCCTTCAACAAGGTCTGGTCTCCTTGGGCTTCGTACTGCAACCAACCTTTGCTCCAATTTTAGTCAAACCCTATCCATTACTAGAAATACTAGATTGAACTATTATCTCCTGCTAAAAATATAAAGGCGTGAATTTCTCCTTCCTTCCCCTAACCCTCCCAATTTGTTCTTTCTCCTTCCCCCCTTTTTTTGCCTTGTCCCTCCCCCCTACCCCCCTCTTCTTCCTCTTTTCCCCCTTATTTGTATAATTTAAAACAAAATAACATCTACATGGTACCATGTTCATATGAAGCTGAACTTGTTTTGTAAAAGCTATGTGAAAGAGTGCTATACACACTGTTAAATTTGTATGTGCATTTGTCATCTTACTATTGTACCTTTCAAGAGTTTTATATTTTGTAATGCTGTTCAAGATAAGATGTTACTAATAAAATGTATTTTTTTAAAAAAAATAAAAAAAAGTACGATCTGGTTTACAAGGGAGCTACTCATCACATTCACAAAGTGTCTATATATAAATATCAGGAGCTCATCAGAACTAAGGATATTTGCTATAAATTTGCAATGTATTATTGTAATTAAGTGGAGGGAGATATTTTCCAATACACTAGGCTTCCTGTTAGTAATCCCATTAAAGAACACTCCAGTTAGCTTAAAATTGTAGAGCACAATAGGTCCACTCAGCTGCATAGCAAATGTAAATACTATATGGAAATACATATATTTGTGAATTTTATATTAGTAGTTTATTTATGGACAGGAACGGTTTGAGGATTAGTGGTCATTTAAGCTCCGTTGGCACCAGCTGCTATCTTCCCTGTCTTTCCATTCCCTTGATCTTTTCACTACCATATTGCACTCACTGCAGCATACCTTGGCTGTTTGGTAGGTCTTGCTATACGCCCGTTGATGGCCGTACTAATGGAAAAAGGAGTCTGATCAGAGTGCCCATCAGAAAGACAAATGATTAGGAATTGGTGGTATGCATTTAAAACAAAGGGACACAATAACTGGGTTTATGGGTACTACCTAGTAGGAGCCATAATAATAAGAAGCCACAATTCTTTCAGCAATGTCTCTGCAAGTAAGGCATTGGAAAAATACAAACACTCTAATGCTTAAACTACAGCATTTGTATACACCAATTTTGAGTAATGTCTGTTTATTTAAGCAAAAGAAGAAACACGAGCACAAGCAGTTTGTGCAGAGTTAAGCAGGTGCATGCAGAACAGTATGTCTTCCCTCTGTCAGCATTACACCATCATTAGCTAGTGTCTGCTCAGCAGGGTGTGTCATTATGTCTCCCAAGGCTGGTGTAATTATACATTGACATAATTAACCCAGCAAGCCCATTAGGCAGCCCGGTGAAAAATTCATCTATAATTATTTGTTGTGTGCATGCTAATGAGTCCATCTGTACCGCCATTGTACAACACGAACAAATTAATTTACAAGTCTGGATTTTTTAATAAGTTCGGGAGAAATAGTTGCTATTGTGGCAAATTATATAGAAGCGTGCAGCGAATAGAAGGACTGGTATGGGATTATATGACTTGCGAGCATCACCACAGTTTCTAGAGTGTGAGACAGTAGGTAACTGTACCACTCTTGTAATGACCAATGATCGGAAGCTAATGTTCGAGATAAGAAACCGCATATGTTGTTTGAGATAAGACCCCATGTACTAGAGTTTTAACAGAAGTCATCTGAGGTCACACGTCTTTTGGCTATCTGCTTTATGAAACTATGTTATTAGCTACAAAAGGAAACTGAATCATTCCATATTTAATGCAACAACCACTATTTAATGTTTCCCAAACCAATTCTGTTTTTGAAAACTGGGTTTGTCAATATGCCAGTTGTATATATACAGTGACCACACAGGTCAATGGATGGACAGTGGATCAAATCAGCTTATGATTATTAAAGTTAAAGGACCACTAAGCCTAAAACACAAGTTGACTACTAAAAATATAAATATATATATATATATATATATATATATATATATATATATATATATATATATACATATACATATACATATACATACACACATACATACTCAATTACGATCCGATCCGCGGTAACGCGCGTTACCGCGGAAAATGCGCAGTACGGCCGTTAATGCGGTGCCGCGGATTAGATTCGCGGCCGTTCCGGCGCGATCCCGCGGATCGGGATCGTAATTGAATATGCCCCATAGTTTATTTATTTTTTTGTTTAATATATTATATATACATGCACAAGAAGTTGCCAGTTGCTGATGGAACTTGGGATGTTTGATAATGTATTTACATTTGCTATGTAGTTTAGCTGATCACTGTCCAGTTTGGCTACACACATAGGTGGCAATTAAACTGAACAAAATTCTGGCTGTTACATTTTTAGGCCAGATTACTAATGACTTATCCTTTTACAGCAGTCAGTCTTCCAAACACAATTGATTACATGCCTGATAATGATCCCATGTTTTTCTACTGGAATCACTGTCAGGCATTGCAGTTTTTTTTTGGTATCCACTATGTCTGTTTCGGATGATGTGAGACAAAAAAAAAAACCACAGATAGATAAAACCACCATTACAATAGTTACCTTTTCTTACTATAGACTTCATATTGAGCCAAGAAAATAGGATATTCAGACCAGCATGTTATGCTTTTACACTCAAGATGTTTTTTCACAGAATTATACACATTTACCTACATATGTCCCAATTATATGCAACCATTGCTTATTGAGATGAAATCACCCTAAGATCTGATAGAACACCGAATGATTTGCACAATCACACACTTTTGTATTAATTCCTTCATGACAGGAGTTGGTATCATAATGACATGCACAATATTTGTGTTTTGGTGTGTATATATACATATAAATATATACACAGACACACACATCTGTGTTAATTCTGGTCGGTCCCACCACCATTATACACCCTCATATTTAAGTCATAAGTGAGAAGTCCTCTTTTAAAACAAACCAAACAAAAAGGAAAGCCACACAACATTGCGCTTTAGCACCGTTGAGGGTTTCATCCAAGAGTGTAACATTACATTGCCAGACAGAACACGGGAAGGGGGGGCACAATGACCCAACTGCAGATTCCCCGGCTCTGCACTTCTGAACATGAGTTGGGTCTGAATCTAAAGCCCAAATGGGGCTTTACATCACACGTGCTTTCCCTCAGAAGGACAGAAAAGGAGATGGACCAGCATTGCTGACCACTTCACCTCACCTCACCTCTGGCCCCATAGCCACCCCTGCAATGGCACCAATGGTTTCATCGTACCAATAGTAAAAAGGAAAGTGAGGTGATAACCACAATCTTCCTAAACCAAAAACAATGTGTACAATTTGAAGGAAGGCTGTTGCGTTACAATTTTCAGCATTGTATAAGCACTTGCAGGACAGTGTAATGTGTAGATGAAAATATGATGTTTGCTATACATGCTGTATGTAGGCGACTAAGGAATGCAAAAATGGAACCCACCAGGGGAAATCTTGGCCTTTCCCTAGATACTAATCGTTTTGTGGAACTGTCCATCAATCTATCTCTAGTTAAAAATATTCTAACTCACAAGGACAAAAACCAAAAACAAAAGTGACAAAATGAAATACAAACATGAAGTTTACATAATTATGTAGGGAAAACAGAGGGAGAGAGAGGGCCATGCTCATGAGAGCTTACATTCTACAGGAGATGGGCAGACAGAGAGAGGGTGAAACAGAGAATAAGTTACAGGAGCAGAGTTTATGGACAGCCGGGCTAATTGTGACATTTCTCTAGTATATGCAGATGGGTATAGTAACACCATGCATGCTAAATTATGACCAACTCCTAATTAGCTTGATTAGCTTGCAATTATCAGTGGGCTACTTACTTGTATAGCCTTCACTGTCAGGATAGCTGTAATTTTAAACTCAATAGCTTAATTTCTTAAGTGTTTCCAATATCGGAGTAATGCGGTTGTGATCTTACATACAATATAGACTGTTCATAATCTACAGACTTGTTTTTTCGGCTTGTTTTTTCTTACACTTCAGTTCCCACACTTATGTTACATTGTAGGTTTTATTAACAAGCTAATATGATTATTGCACAAGGTCAACATCGAACTAAAAAGCAGCCACAACTAGACATTTCTGAGGGCCCCCATGTGCTTGACACAAACAATTGCTCACCTCATTTGACTTACTGACAGTTCCTCTACTGATCATTCTGTGGCTGCTATTACAGTAACCAATAAGAAGCAGATTACACGGTTAACCAATCACAACAGGCTTACTTTTAGCTATTAGGACAGCAACTATGGACGGATCAGTAAAGGAACCCAGAGGATAAACTGTATGCAGACATATGGCATTGACAGAGGAGGTGCTCCACTCCTCACACAGTTGCAGGTCCAAATTATTTTTCTTAACTTGTCACAAGATTTAAGAATGCCATTTTATTACATTTAGCCTTGCACAATATGTACTGATCAAGAAAAGAATCAAATGTTTGCTCCATTCACTGGAAAAAGAGCATTAGAGCATATAAAAAGGTGTTCTATGCGAATAGTTTGACTCATAGATCAAGCTTCAGACTGACTGCATTATGTGCGATCTCGGACCAGATTCCTCCATACTTTAGATGTGAGGAGATGTGTGTCATATAAAGGAAGCCAGCCTGGAAGGGAGAAACGTCCAGCCAGAAGCGAAAATACACTAGTAGCCTAGAGAGGATTTTAAAATAAGATATCATTTTTATATATTAGATTGTTAAATGTGAGCATAGCCCTCTTACCACTTGTTGTCTATTTAATATCTTGTTTTAATATTAAAGTATTAGTTCAAGAGGCTGGCGTGTCCATAAAGATGTGAGAGGAGTTGCTACAGTTTAAAGAAGTAGGGTGGTAATACTACACTTTTACAGGGTGTCCCGATGAACACAATGCATTGTACCTCCATGACGCACATCTGAAAATGTAAATTTAGTGGTCCTTTATGTTTCAGAGTGTCATTTATAAATCTGGCATCTTTAATCCAAAAAATCATTAAGGACAAGCAAACAAACATATATACCTATGCATGTACTGCTCTCATTTTGCAGTAACTTCAGTTTCGGACATAGACCCCAACCATCCCGATTTAGGGGGCACAGTCCCAATTTGAGGGCTCTATCCAGGCATCCCAATCGGGACAGCTTTGTCCCACAAGTGGGAAATTTGGGAAGTATTTGCATCTACTGCTGCTCTGCATGGAAGAGCAGCAGTGAACGGGAGGAGCTCAATGCATGTGTTTGAAGGCGGTGGGAGGAGAGTACAGTGTATCATAGCATTTAAAAAGAGCTAGGTACGTCCTCAGGTGTGACCACGCCCTCAATGTGATGTGGTCACACACCCCTGTCTCGATGCAAACAAATATGTGGTCTCAGGAGATGCTTATAAATCTAGTAACACCTGGGGGGTATATCACTGCTGAACAACGTAGTTAAAAAAAAAAAAAAAGTACTCCACCCAAAATGTGACATTTAGTGTTGGATGGTAATGATAAAATTTGGAGTTTGCTTTTCGTACATTGTGTTGTTCTACTGATCCTCTGAAGCCTTTTACAGTTGCATGCTGCTCTGCTGTATACTGCTTCCACTTACTTGTATCAAACATACAAGACAGGTATGGACAATAGCTTAAAGAACAAAGCATCATTGTACTGGTGAAAGCTTTGTGGGACCTGGTGGGGTATGGAGTGAGAATCAAGACAAGTAGAAAACCCACAAACAAAGAGTAAGGATCTGTACCCCCCAAAAGCACAGTATAGTGATCTGCAGCTCCTCTAAAAATAAAAAGGGTGTCAGACGATTGAAGCTTCTTTCTTGTAATATATTCCATGGGCATAGTTATTGTGCTTTTCTCCTTTATTCTGAGCTTATTTTTCCTCACTGTTATTTTTTGTACTTTGTGTACATTATCTAATTTTTACCTAATAGAACAAATGGCTAAAGAACATTTTCTGATTCAGAACGAATTACAATATGATGTTTTATTGACCATCTTTTACAGGACAAACCAAGTACAACATGGTAACAAGTCATGTTCACTGGTTAGATCAAAACAATGATGTCAGACTTAAACGTTAATTGTAACATTAAACCAATTCCAGCAGGGAACAAATAGGACCAAATGTTGGCTGACAAATGTATAGCTGGGGACATTGTGTGACAAAAATACTGAGTCTGACGTAGTGCTGTCCCCTGAAACAGCCCTTTTTCACCACTTCTCTGTTACTTTCCTGCCATAGAAATATGCTGCCAAGCAGTCTCATTGCTGCTAGTGCGGCTATAGCCCAACAATGGGAAGGCCCTACCCCTCCACAACTATCCATAATATAAGTGTAAAGAAGGCTTGAAATGGAAACTGCAGACTATACAGTAAGTACTCTACCTCAGTGTCATCTCCACAGGTGAATTGCTATAATTGGCATGTTCTTTTTTTACTTGTATTGTTCATGGTATGTGATTTACCATTACGTGTATATGTTCATTGCACTGACAATGCCATTGATGTTATTGATTCCAAAGACATTCAATGCACTGAGAGTGCATTGTCTGAGTGGGTGAGAGTACATTTTGATTGTCTGACAGGAGTGTGCTGTACATATACACCCTTGTATTCTTCCATTGTCCCACCCTTCCCTTTTTCTTATTCAGTTCCATTCCCTTTACTTTAATATCAAAAACTAATAAGTAAAAATTGATGCCAACACAACATGAAAAGACAGATGGATCTCTGTCATGGTGTCTTTAGCTGTCTTCTCTTCCTCCGTAATGCCCAGTTGTCCCTAGTTTGGACCAATATTTGACATGTGGAAAACATACTTCCCTGGCTCACAAGAGTCTGTTTGGTTACTAGATTTTCAATAGAATACATCCTTTATGTTTGAAGATATTTTGGTGAGATGTTGCTTTTAGCTGTGTGTCTAGTAACTTGAGTTTTATGCAATTTTAAATGCATGTATCTATTAATGTGTTTAATATGTAATCTTTACTCTTAGACAGCAAGTGAAGCCACTATTGAAAAGGCTGTTTATTACCAAGCTGAATAATAAACATGAAATACCATAAGTGTTTATACTGAAATAGATGTTTATCATGCTGTCGCTCACTTGGCTCATCAGGACACCGTCCTAAAGATGTGAGTGGAGTTCCGGTTGTCTGCAATAGAATAGGGAGGTAATACTATACTTTTTAACAGAGATGCAGACTGACATTAAACAATATATTTTATAACAATTTCAATATGGGGTTTAGAGGTCTTTTAAGTGTCCCTTTATGGACATTTGCAGTGTTGGTAGGTATACCTACTACTTATTCAAGCAAGGGAAATAAATTAAAAGTCAACAGTATACGGTGATAGAGAAAAGTGCTTAAAATGTATACATACCTAATTAAGAAAGTAGTCCCAGTTACCAGAGCTCCCAGATGCACTGGTCTAGAAAATATTCATACACAATACATCGGAGCGCATCCTCTAGTGTAAACTATGTATTAGCAATGTGATGATATAACATGTCACACACTTACGTAACATGTCACTCACTGTCATCACTAAGCAGTATTAATACATATATTAAGATCACTTGTCTGTTATAAGGATATTAGAAGTCACAAAAAAAGAGTAACTATATAAAGACACAAGGCCAGAGATTCCGTTACCTCCACCTTAATTATAATGTTATATCATTTCTCAACCAGTGTTCATGGTTAAGGACACCCTGGGCGCTTAGTCCTTTGATGCAGAATCCTCACCGAAAGACCATAATCTGGAAGTTTATTGTGCTCAACTCAGAAAAAACTTTTAAAAATATTAAACTGCTCACTGCACTTATGGTATTTTTATGTAATACCCAATTTAGCATGGAACCTTATAATAACCATAGGTATGTCAGACAAATTAATTATTCTGTGTTGCACCAAAGCACAAGCACAAATCCTTCACAGTGAGTTACACAATTTGTGTGACCCTCAGAGCCCTCCGAAGAGTTATCTGCTTGTGAACCAATTAAAAATGCAGCCGTCATCATTCTTTGTGTTCACAACTAGAAGCTACTAAAGCTGAAATGTGCTAAATATTATACAGGTAACGGCTAAGAGCAGTTGTTATAAGGACAATGCACCCCCCCAGTGAGTCCCATTATCCAGCTGTCTGACTTGACAAATGCTTCAAAAAGCTTGATGTGAATGAGCCCTAAGCTAAGGTCAAAAACACTGCTTGTAAACTGGTAATACATTGTATAATATTTTAGTATAGTACAAATATATATCCAGTAAACTTACTAGGTGTTTTTGGTAGTTATATTTTTTTGTGATTATACCATATATTTGTCATAAAGATTATAAATCCTGTTTTTTGAGAAACGATGAAGGTGAAAGCATTTTTGAGAACACAACCTGCTCTGTTTTTGTGCGTTTAACTCTCAGACTGCTCATATACACCCTATAGAACAAGGCTAAATTAGCCATTGTTATAGTGCTGCAGTTCTCATTGGAAATATATAATATACATACATGCAATTTTTAAGAATAAATTAAAATCACTATTATTACAGAAATAAATGGACATTATTCTTTTAAACCCATTACAAGTTCAACATAAATAATGCAATAAAAAAAATGCAGTTCCACTGCCAACCACTAGCCGATGCTGTTGTACACAATGTGATATATATGAACAGCTTTCCAAAATATACAAGTTTTGTAAAACCTTTATCATTCATGCTTTGGATTAACAGGCACTTTCACTGGCTAGAGATATCATTTGGAGCATATACACAAACAATTAACTCATTTCTGACTACTCATTTCTAAAGAACTAAAGTCCAAAATTTATATACAGGAGAAAATGCAGCACAATCAATACATATATACGTGCACATTTATATAATGTACAGTGTAGAAAGTCAGAGTACTTGTACACATTCCTAAGCCTGGTAAACACACTTAAGCAATGACAGTCCAAAAAGTGATATAAGCAAATGAATCTGTGCACACATACTTTCTAGCAAGACTTAGCTTTGCACAAAATCGATATTGCCTCCAGAGGCGGACATTTAGTACATCATGAACCATCCTGCAGGGAGTTTTTAAGAACATGCTTTCTCTGTATGTCAGTAAGCCCCAAAAATGACTGATAAAAGTTTGTATTCATCCAGAATGATATGATAAAATGCAACATAGCCTGCTAAATTGAATAAAACAAAATATACCATACCTTCACTATATAACATATGAGCCAATCCCCCCTGGCCTGTGTCCATGAGCCTTCTGTTGCCTACCACTGCGGCGTATGATAACCAGAGGGCCATTACTGGATGCATTCCAGGTGCACTAACCCTAGAGAGCTCCAACTAATCACAGTTCAATAACTGTAGCTGGCTATTACATCTCTAGAGAAAATTCAACTGGAGGGCATGCCATAAAGGTGCTCCTGGTTGCACACTGGAAAGGCCCCCACAGCAGTGCTCAGGTGGATTTAAAGATATCCCTTGAAAAAGATGTTTTTCTATGAGATGGTAGAAACTTTCACATATAAGGCCACAAAATGGAATTATTCCGTATTTATTCAGCAGACGTGTTAACCAGTTTGTGGTATTATATATACCCTTTTCTTTAATGTGACTGCAACAACTTATAAAAGTTACATGTACCCACTCTATTCTCATTAAAAGAAAATATATTGTGCTATTGTTTGCTACGCGATAGGCCATGGGGCAAAGCTCATGACCCTATAATCTTCAGACATACACATTTTGTCATGGATGGAACACTTAAACGAATTTGTAAAGGACACTCACAAATGTATAAAAGGGGATCACCTCTATGTAACCTTTCTTTAATGCAACTGATGACCTACCCTAAATCAATCAATTCATAAAAGAAGAAATGTGGAAAAATGTCAGAACTGTAAGGGAATACTCTATAAATCATTCACAAACAACCCTATACGCATGTGAGATCAGCGCCTGTTAACAATGATACAAAACGCCGCTTAGATAGTAGCTAGTAGTTACATTAGCAGTCCGTGTTTAAGAATGACACCACAGTAGCATTATTATATGGCAAATACTATTGATGAAAGGGAGTCAGTTAATAAGGCTCCCACAGTGCAGTGTTTGACTGCAGTTTGTAAAAAATAAAGCAATATGTTTTGTAGTAAATAAGCAGTGTGTGATCAAATAACGGTGAAAAACATGAACTCAATTATTATATTCTAAATGTTATAAGAGGCTTATGAGAGCTTGAACAATGAACATTAATGTTTGAGATTTTAAATAGTAATGTTATAAACAAATAAATGCCAATAAATAAGTACTTCATGGTTTTCGAATCAGTGTTTGTTTGTATTTTAATAATTATAATTAAAAATAATGCAGATAAACAGCTGTCATTGAGATAACTATGGGGCCACCTTCCCTTGTCAAATCCCCTTATGTATGTCAGTTTTTCACAATTACCAAATTTTTGCTATGGTGCCTATAAATATCTAGTTATGCCATTGGAGATAATAGTTATTTTAATACAAGGGCACACATTTTCCATCACACAAGGATATAGTGGTCTTATGATTTTAACTTCTTAAAATAACTGTATTCTATATTTTCCCAGCATATACATTTCTAAATACTTCACAAATGGTAACCATGTTAAAGGTCTATTTTTTTTATAATTCTTTGTTTTGGTTGGTCACAAAGATAACAAAAAGACATAACAGTACAATGAAATCGTAAATGAAAACTGCAAGAATATGAAAATGTATACAAAGTCAAACCTGAAGTGGTGTAACAATAGCAATGACAAGAAACAGAGTAAACTGGACCAAATTTCTAAGGATGAGGAAAAGTCAAAGTTGTGAAGGGCAGGGGAATGGAGCTGGCATAATGGTACAGGACTAACAAGACAAGGAGGATGGACGGTGTCCTTCATAACGCACAATAGTGTAATTAGAGGGGATTTGCCAAGTACTGGGTCTGTAGCAGAGGTAGCATCACACAGCTGAAGGGGAATGTTAGGACCAAGGGGTAGGATTCAAGAGGCAGAGGGTTGAGACCTGCTCTCTGAGAACAGCATTGGAGCCCAGATCTGGTTAAATATATGACCTCTATCATGAAGACAGGAAATTATTACCTCCATGGTTGCTATATACCAAATTTGATTTTAAGAGAGACAATGGGAGAGAGATTTTCCAATGTTTGGGTAATAGGCATTTAGCTTCTGCTAGGATGTGAGCAGTTAATTTCCTAGCAAATGCAATGAGAAGTTAGGTGGAGTAACAGTAAGAAACCCCATGGGTCCTTTGCCACCGAGGCCTCAAAGTGACTGTTCAAAAGTCTGTGAACCTTATCCCAAAAGGGAGTTATTACAGGACATGACCTCCATGTATGAAGCATAGTGCTCCTGTGGGCCTAGTTTCTCCTACAATCAGACAAAGCGGAGGAAACATTTTGTTGAGTCTTCCTGCGATATAATACCACCTGTAGTAGACTTTATAGACAATTTACTTGTTCTTAGTTGAGATAGAGCTTTTAGTGATTCCCAGTCTCATCTACCAGACCTCCACATTCGGTGAAGAGCAAAGGTTCCTCTCGCCGTCTGCTTAATGGTAGTTCTTTGAGGGCAGGGCAACAACAAGAATACTATAATAAATGTGGGAGATCATGCGTCTGCTCATTGGGTAATGTCTGCAGATATTTTCAACCGGGGTTAGATTATGTAGAGTTTGGTTGGTGATGGCAAGAAATGGCATATTTGGAAAAATACAAATAGACTCAATACTCGGGAGGGGGACCTTGCTGAAGCTCCGCCAGGGACAACCATTGACCACGCCCAGTAACATGCACTGAAAAGCTTTAATCCAGTCATGGAACAAGCCCGTGGATGACCTGGATGAAATACAGAGTTGGTCCACATAGGAGTTAGAGGAGAGATCGAGGAGGTAATCTTCTGTTTTAATTAGTAAAGATCCCGGAGCCTAGTTGCTAATTTAAGTGTTGGGTACAGGTTGGATCAGGAGGGTTAAATGTCTTTTTTAAAGATAATTAAAAAATGTGTTTGTTTTTCTTTTTTAAAAAATGAAGTAACATATATGGTTATATTATGAGGCAATGAGTCAAAGCATTCTTGTCTAAGAACTTTTTATTTGAATTTGACAACTCTATTTAACCAGCAAGGCCCATAATCGGTTAAAGCACCAGACTTTGACAAAGCAGACGTGGGACTGGTAATTAAGAGCAATGTGCTCCAAATATAGAAGCTTTAAGTCTACATTGCTTTGCACACGCTACAACCTGGCAACACTGCAGAAACTATTAGCCTTTTTCAGTCAAGCATCTGTGCTGTTAAACTTGTCAGATAATACTGTTGTTTACAATGAATTATCTTAGTTGTTAGTCTTATTTAGTCACAGACTCTGCAGGTTGCCTGACCAAAGCACATCACCACTTGCCACTATTGGGGGTAACGCCCCTGCTTATATATCCCTGTTTTTTCAATCCCTATTTTCTGTTCCTTATACGGTACAATATATAGATTTCTATGCATAAACTCTATTGTCAGACCCAAAAGATGCATTTAAAAAGATGTAGCACATTGTGCTAATGTGTGTCTATGTTATAGAGACATTTACATTGCAATATATGCGTTAATGGGTGTATATAGATGTAAATGTCATTACTGTCTTTACAGGATTAAATGATGACAGATTTTTTAAACATTTTTATGGGGATGAAAGATAGAGCACCCGGGCTAACAGAATCTACAGATTTGAATTGTACAGTGCAAATCGATGAAGTAACTGCATACCTGTCTGGGAAACTCCTGAATTTCAGGGAATCCTCCCGGACCCTGTAGGTCAGACCATACTCCTGGGGTCATGTGGAGTTTGTATATTCTCCTTGTGCTGGTGTGGGTTACAGTTTCTTTCCACAGATAAAAAACATACTGGTAGGTTAATTGACTTCTGACAACATTGAGGGGCGTGTGTATATGTGTGTGTGTGTGTACGTGTCTTAACACATGGGCACTCTGGGCAGTTGCCCAGGGGCCCCACAAGCACAAGTGGCCCATAGGCTTGCCAACTTTTCAGTGTATTATTCTGGGAGGTTTATTCAAAACCTTCAAACCCTCTTTAGTAAAATGTTTAGGTGGACTAATCAGCTCAGTATCAGCTGTTATCTGCACATGTGATCTTGCTGTTGTGAACACATACCTTGACCTTGTAAATTTCTGGTTTTTCAACTTCAAGACTCATGTTATATTGTCCAAATGTTTGTGTAGATTAATCTCTGCTGTACAGTATATTTTTTAATGTTTAAACACTGATTTTGTTTGAGGTTGGGATCCCAGTACACTCCTTTGCCCGGTGGTCAATAATGCTGTTAAGACAACCCTTTATAGAACCACTACACATGGACTTCACAGGGAACACACAATTCAGCATGAACATTGTTTGCATTTTTTCATTTCAGTTAATGCCCTGTCCTGGATTCACTATAAATATTATAACCACATAACTTACGTTCTTCAAAAGTATCAGTGAAACTAGGTGCATTCTGCAACTGAATCTACTGCATACAGTGGACTATACACCGTAATCCCATGGGTGCATAATGCAGACTGCATAAAACAATGGATGTAAACCTGAATTAAACCTTAAATGAACCCGAGGTAGGAGCCTGCTGCACATCTTATGGTCTTCTCTCAACCAAGCCTCAGTCAATATCTGACCGCATACAGTTTTCCATCTAACTTATGATAACTTGGCTTTGCATTTGTCTCTCTGTTCTGTGGCAGGCGGTCACTTGGGCTAGGAAGACAACTGGGTCATTTGCCATAGTTTTGTAAAAAAACAAAACAAACTTTTACCGCAAATGCCACTGAGCAGCTAAAACAATATTGCTGGGAACATTCTTTGTGGCTACTACTATGTTACAGCTTCTTTCCCTGGCATATTGTTAATAAATACTTTATAATGGGAAGCAAACAAAAGCTCAGATACAGGAGATAGAATCTGTCATCAACTGCACATAGTACAGGGAAATTTAAATGAAACCATCCACCATAACACTGACATTAATTACGCTTTTTAACACATTTTGCTGCTCTTTTTCCGTTCCCTTCACATCACATCTGTGTGAACAATATCAAAAAGATTTACGGTTTTCTCTCTCATCTAATTACAGGCGCAGTGAGGGCACCGATCAACATTCTTGCTGAGCAATCACAACAGCTAAGTTTGATTTGCAGAAGATTTGTGTTGACAGAGTTTTGGAAATCTCAGAAAACCTTTAGTCCTTTGTAGTAGGTTGAGTTTTGAAGCATAATGGTACTATTTAAAGGGAACCTGAGGCTCACACATAAAACAATAATGCTGTAAGAAAATATCAAGGAAAGATTTGTCTTAACGGAGGTGTTAAAAACAAAAAAATAAAGTTTGGTAATCTTCTTTTCAACATCTATTTGTTTTTTTTAACTACCAGAATGTCTGCTGAATATTCCCACACCATTTTCATTGCAAAGGTAACCGACTGCATAACTCATTATTGAATCAGACAACTGTACTACAAGACTCCCGTTCCACTGAAAAATTGTACAGTTCATTTACAGCAAAATAATTAGCCTCTCAAGGGCAAACTGTTTTTGTTTCTGTTTTTAGTTCTTGGCTTCATTAAAGTGCACCCGTCTCTCATACACAATGGAGGCAGCCATTTTGCAGGTTAGATTAGTATTCACGAGAGCAGCATATCAATTAACTAGAGAAGGGAAACATCACTAAAACATGTTATTTCTAGTAAATGGATAGGCGACATTCTCATGAATATTGTTTCAGTCCACAAAATGGCTGCCTCTACTGTGGGTAGAGGCTACTGTTGCATTTACCACCAGTGACAAAAATAATGTTGCCCTAGAGTGCCATTTGCCAGGACTGCACAAGGCTAAAAAGACAAGCTAGATTTCAAACAGTGTTTAGTGTTTCAGTACACCAATATGCCAAAATAATTATTCATTTTTAAAATGTACCTGTCTCCCACACACAATGGAGACAGACTACCAATTCACTAGCACTAGAGACATCATTCATTTACAAGGTACTTTGTGTCATTCCCTAGTGAATTCATAGGCTACATTCTTATGAATATTGGTTCAGTGCACACTATGGCTACCTCCACTGTACAGGATGGGTACACTTTAATGTATTGTATTGTAAATAACGAGTGACATGTCAATTATGTAGTACACATGTATTTTTTCAGGTTTCATTTGAGACCTAGTATGTCTCCAAAAGGTGATTAATCATTTTTAATCTAACGATGTTTACTACCAGATACTTACAGATATATATAAATATATATATAGCGAGAGAGAGATAGAGATATATATATATATATATAAAAATATATAAATATATATATAGCGAGAGAGAGATATATATATATATATATATATATATCACTGAAACAGAACAAGGGCAAGGTGCCTCATAGTGTACTACCAGATGTATAATGGAACCTTAATATATTTCACATGCGTACCATATAAAGTAAGATCAGCAGCCTTAAATAATGGTGGATCCTTGCCACAGACTGTTCCTCTGTATCTCAGCCAAACATAAAAATAATGCAGAAAAAGGCAAACAATAGTGTAATACTGTATTGTGTTTCTTAATCTACCTCGTGAGAGTGAAACACCGATGCTTATCATGCAAGGACACCTTATGGTGATATCAGGTGTAAGAGTCCCAGGGAAAACACTTCAGAGGGATAATGAACCTTACAGCCAAGGCACCAACACCAAATAAATAATATGCGTACCAGATGTCAGTAAAATATCAGCATGTCTCAAATGCTTGACAGGGATCTTCCTTATATTGAAGGTGTCGCTCCTAACCAAATCACTTCCATCGACGGTAATAGACAGGATAAGGAGATTATGGTGTAATATACAATAGTAAAATTTATTACAAACATGTAAACAATGCACTCACATGAGGTAATGACAGCAAAGCTAGTATGTGATATCAGTTCAGAAATAGCAGCAACTCAACGCATTTCGTCTTGACCACGCAAAACTTCATCAGGAGTAAATAGTGTGTGTATCTATATCAATCAAACAAAGTACAATACCCAATACGGCGCTTCAACAGAATATCAATATATCTGAAAATTAACACATGTCCCAATAAGGAACTAATGTTCAAAAAGTCAATTAGATCAGAATAAACACTTCCCAGCTTGCAGGTGGCTGCCAGTCCTCCGGAGACCACATTCACATTTCCTGATGAAGTCCGGTGATATTACGGACGAAACGCGTTAAGAGACTATTGCCGTTATGTATACACATCTGGGATCTTGGCTAATCTTCTATCGGATCCGGGTGTGATTTACAGATATGCTGGATACTTGCTACTCTGTGTAAGTTGCTATTGTGCATTTAATAAATTGTATGTTTTAAATTTTACATCTGTGGCTTCCATTTCTGCTTCATTCTGAGATATCTATTGTACGCTGGACCATGGAAATGTGCAACCTGCTTCTATTTGATCTGATAAGCCTCAAAGAATCTCATTCTGGTACGCATATATTACACTGGAGTGACAGGTGTATTTTATTTTCCATTCTATTCACTTGTTTTACTTTTGGTCTACCTCTCTGGTGTTAAAGATTGCTATTTAGACCATTCTTGGTCCTTTTATATACAATAATACACTATTGTGCGCCCTTTGTCCTCCATTTCTACACACACACACATATATATATATATATATATATATACATATACATACATATATATATATATATATATATATATATATATATATATATATATATATATATATATATATACACATACATATATATATACACACTATATAAATGCCTAGTGGCGTGTGTGAAAAAAAAAAAAAACAAGCTGCAGCGCCACCTGCTGGGCAGAGTTATACACTGACCTATATATTTCTTGAAGGAGAAGTGACAGTTGGGAGTGGTTGCCGGGGGTGACAGTGGGGAGTTTTTAACACCTTAAGTAGCTTGATGAAGGATATGGCGATGAAGAAGAAGGATGAGGTGATGGAGAAAAATGATGAGGTGGTGACATGTGGACAAAACCACGTTAAAAAAGGGCGCTTGCGTCGGGAAGTAACGCTCTTCCCCTGAGGAGGCCTGGGCTAGGCCCAAATGCATGACAATAACCTTTTTAACACCTTAAGTAGCTTGATTTGACTAGAATGCATGAGTATCATGCACGGGTTAACTTGTATATATATATATATAGTACCTCAGTAAACTTTGCTATGAATTTACCAATGATTCCAAGGATTTGCATGTAAGGGAAGTAATTTACATATAGGTGTGTATTAATTGTCCAATTAAATTAAAATATGGACTTCGTATTCTTCTAAAAAAAATGTATTTAATTATTTTTTCAGTTTCTGTCTTTGCCTGATTTTTTACATATATTGTTACACTTCTATATTTATTCAATTCTCAATTCCTTCTGCATTTAACAACTTAAGTCAAATCTCCTAATAATCTTGCTTGTGTCAAGACAGTCAGTATTTGGATTCTAAAAGACTAATGAATTATCAGAAAGTGAGTGCGGCTTTGCGGTAATATGAGTATGGATAGGGCAGTGATTTGGGAGGATCATGGGTGGGGCTTACTGTGTACCAAGTATTATATGGATGCCACTTGAACTAGAGCAGGCTTAGTTCTCCTTTCTACTACCGCCAATGTCTGGAATACACTCTATTTTTAATACTTCATACTAAACCTACATACTTGCACTGCTTCATGTAAAACAAAGAGGCTAAAATTTGTGGCTACCCTTTGTATTAGCTATAGGTCTAAAAAAAGAATATTGCTTAATTTCACTTGCATTAGACCCAGGGCCATAATAATGAGGGCGGTGCCACTGCTGCCACGGCCCAGGGTTCAAGGCCAAAAGGGGGCGCCACAGCTGCCCTCTATTTACTCTCAGACATTGTTATACTTCCTGGTGGAAGTGAATGTGCGGTGCCGTTGCACTTATCTCCCCACTCTCTTTTTGTATGACAGCCTTCCTTCTGTTCTCTGTACATGTGGCAGCTTCTTCGTTTCAAGTCTCCATCCTTTTGTGACTGCTGCTTCTTCTGTCTCCGGCCTCCCTCCCCTCTGCTATGAAAGCCTCTCTTCCCCTTCCTCCAATCAGCATGATAGGCCTCCCTCCACACAGAGCATGTGCCAGCTCTTTCTTCCACCCCACAGCCTGTGAAAGTCCTCTCTTCCACCCCACAGCCTGTGAAAGTCCTCTCTTCCACCCCACAGCCTGTGAAAGTCCTCTCTTCCACCCCACAGCCTGTGAAAGTCCTCTCTTCCACCCCACAGCCTGTGAAAGTCCTCTCTTCCACCCCACAGCCTGTGAAAGTCCTCTCTTCCACCCCACAGCCTGTGAAAGTCCTCTCTTCCACCCCACAGCCTGTGAAAGCCCTCTCTTCCACCCCACAGCCTGTGAAAGCCCTTGTCACGGGCACTAGGAGTCTTTACCCAGGGATCACCAGATGGTAGGCTTACCAGAGCAATGTAGATGGTAATCGAGTACTCTGGTAGCTAGGTGATCACGGAACATGAAATGATGGCCGATGAGATGCTCAGGAAAGTCTATGACTAGCAACACTGGTAATAATGAGGTAATAATACACAAGGAACTGTATGGACAAGGACACGTGAAGATAGTCAGTGGTCTGCGATAGCAAGTTGTACCACTGCTATAGAGAGGAGGAATGTCCAACAGAAACAAGGAGGTGATGAGAGTCAGCGGTCTGCGGGTAGCAAGTTGTACCGCTGTCTGAGTGAAGGAATGGAATCCAAGTGGAGGTATCCGGGTAGTCAGTGGTCTGCGGCAGCAAGTTGTACCACTGCTATGTGAGAGGATGATGGAACAGGTGATACCGGAAACAGGGATCAGTGGTCTGACATCAGCAAGTTGTACCACTGAATATATATGTGAGGAGGTGCACAGGGGAAGACTGCAACACAGGATATACACAGGCACCTTATACACGATCCACTGTAATATGCACAATATAGATATACATATAGATATAAATGACTGAGCAGGTCTGCAATCTAGAAAGTCTCTTGAAGTAGTCCAGCACAATTATAACACAGTCAATGATGGCAATAGACTCAGCGGATAGCAGACTCCAGAGAGAACCAAACACAGTCCAGCAAGATATGCAATACACAGCACAGTCAATGAGAAGTATGCATACCGTGGTTCAGCAGTAGCAGTCAGATGGGATAGCAGCGGTACCTGAGCGGCGGGAGGCCGCCTGGATAGGAAGTCCCTGGATAGGTGAGGCAGCGGTCTAGCAGGTGCAGCGCACAGGTGAGTAGACCAACAGGGACACGAATTCACAGGAGTCAGCAACACGTGGAACTGGACTCATAGGAGACCCAGGAGAATGGAGATGATCCAGCAGAGGGTAGTAGATGAGATACAAATCAAATGCTGACAGGAAGGTAGAGACCAGTGGAACACGTGAAGGCGTGGAGAGTGGATCAGCAGGAGATGGAGGATAGCGCTGACCACAGCAGCAGGACTCAGCGGCACACGGAGGTAACCAGTAGCAACCACAGGAACCAACAGCGATGGGAAACAGGAGTGCAGCGCAGGGCAGGAGCTGTTGATCACGAAGTGTAGCAGATGGTAATGAAAGCGGCAGGCTCGAGGAAGTCACAGCAAAGATGAGATGAGACTGTAGTGCACGGAGGCAGCGGATAGTAATCAGCTGGCAGTCACGAGGTTGAACACAGGCGAGTTGAAAGCAGGAGACTGTAGTGCACGGAGGTAGCGGATAGTATTCAGCTGGCAGTCACGATGATGAACACAGGCGAGTTGCAAGCAGGAGACAGTAGTGCACGGAGGCAGCGGATAGTAATCAGCTGGCAGTCACGATGTTGAACACAGGCGAGTTGCCAGCAGGAGACTGTAGTGCACGGAGGCAGCGGATAGTAATGAGCAAACAGTCACATAGATGTAAAATAACGTAGAAGTGGTTTAGAAGACTGTAGTGCACGGAGGCAGCGGATAGGAATCAGCAAACAGTCATGATGATACAGTTGATGGTAGAAGTGGTATGAAACCACAGTAGTAGAAGTGGTTTGGAAACCACAGGAATCAGCAGCGCTGAATACACGAGTAATACAGGAACACCTTCAGAGACTCATGAGGAATGAGACTCCAAGATCAGGCAACGTGGTGTTGACCACAGGTGCTTAATATAGGGAGTGTTGCCTGATCTGCCAATTGAGTTAAAGGGGTATACACTGAAGTATAGAAAAGGGCTGCGCATGCGCAGACCCTCAGGATGGTGGACGGCCACGGTTCCTAAATGTCCGGGAAGAGGCACTCACGGTCCGGTGAGTGACAGTACCCCCCCTTTTAAAGGTGGGCACAGAACGCCTGGAACCGGGCTTGTCCGGATTTTTGGAGTAAAACTTCTTCAAAAGGGCAGGAGCATTAAGATCTTCAGCTTTGATCCAAGAGCGCTCCTCAGGACCAAAGCCCTTCCAATGAACGAGGAAGTGGAGGACTCCTCGCGAAATTTTTGCATCTAGTACCTCGGTAATCTCAAAATCCTCCTCCTGATGAACTTGAACTGGCTGCGGAGCTGATGGAGTAGTTGAGAAACGGTTGATGATAAGAGGTTTGAGTAAAGAGACATGGAAGGCATTGGAAATCCGAAGATTCTTAGGAAGAAGAAGTTTAACACATACTGGATTGATTACTTGAATGATCCTATATGGACCAATAAAACGAGGGGCGAATTTCATAGATGGAACCTTCAAACGAATATTTTTGGTAGATAACCAGACACGATCTCCAATTTTTAGTGGTGGAATAGCCCGCCTCTTCTTATCTGCGAAAGACTTATATTTGTTAGATGTCTTCTTTAAACAGGTTTTGACCTGAGACCAGATATTTTTGAAGGTCTGACAAGCAGTCTCCACAGCAGGAACTTGGGTGGGAGGGAGGGCAGGAAATTCCGGAAAAGACGGATGGTGACCGTGAACCACCAGCACTTTTGAAGATGACTCCTGAGATCCATCTTCAACGTCCGATGACGTCACGAACGCCCGATGAGAAGGAAGGCGTTCAGACTGAACCTTATCACACAGATCCGTAGATGAAGGATCCTGTGGAGGAGGACCTGGTGGAATATACGAATGCTGTCTTTTGAATGAAACCATTTGAGAGAGACAACGATGATGACATTCAGCTCCCCAAGATGTAACTTGAGAAGTGCGCCAGTCAATCTGGGGAGAATGACATTGAAGCCATGGAAGGCCTAAGACAATCGGACTTGTCGTAACAGGAAGAATTAAAAACGAAATCTCTTCATGGTGTAGCCCACCAATCTGAAGCGTTACTGGAGACGTACTCTGGGTGATGAGACCATTGTTGAGACGTGATCCATCCATAGCAGTCACAGTAATCGGTGTTTTCAAAGTAATCACTGGTAGGGACCATTGATTCACTAGGGATTTAGAAATGAAATTTCCTGCTGCTCCGGAATAAATCAATGCCTGTGACTCAAAGGATTTGGTAGCAAAGGAAATCGTAACATCAAAAGCGCAGGCTTTTAATTTCGTAGAAGATGGGGAGGACTCCAGGAACCCTAACCTTATCTCCCCAGTATTGGTTAGAGCCCGGCATTTCCTGGGACAAGAATTGAGCATATGCGTAGAATCGGCACAATAGATACAAAGTCTATTCTTTATTCTTCGGTCCCTCTCCTCTAAAGTTAATTTGGAGCGACCTATCTCCATGGGTATCACCGGAGATGAAGCTGGGTGAAATTGAGGATTTGAGAGAAGAGGTGTTTTAACCGAAGTTGTTTTCTCAGGTTCTCTTTCACGAAACCTCAGGTCTACACGATGGCAAAGAGAGATCAAATCTTCTAAAGAGGAGGGTAGTTCTTGTGAAGTCAGTGCGTTTTTAATTTTATCGGAAAGCCCCTGCCAGAAGGCGGCAATTAATGCTTCAGTGTTCCACTGAAGTTCAGAGGCTAAGATCCTAAATTGAATGACGTACTGGCCTACAGTATGAGATCCTTGTCGCAGACGGAGAATGCTGGATGCAGCGGAAATAACACGACCTGGTTCATCGAATACACTTCGGAACGTGGAAATAAATTCGGCACTATCCTGTAACAATGGATCGTTTCTTTCCCACAGAGGGGAAGCCCATGCGAGAGCTTGTCCAGAAAACAATGAAATAAGATAGGCCACTCTGGAACGATGGGTAGAAAAATTTTGAGGTTGGAGCTCAAAATGAACTGAGCATTGAGTAAGAAAACCCCTACAAGTTTTGGGGTCTCCATCGTATTTTGACGGAGTAGGCAGGTGAAGCGTGGAAGCCGTAAACACCTGGGATGGCACTGGGGAAACGGAGGAAGGCACAGGAGCATCAACAGTAGTTGTGGCATCTTGCACGGACGTTCTTTGGGAAGCTAACGCCTGGTAACACCGCAGTAAATGCCGTTGGCGAACTTCCTGTTGCTCAATACGGGTAACCAGATGCCGCAGCATCTCTTTGGCTGTAGGTTCCGTATCTGGGTCTGTCATGGCCTGATCTTACTGTCACGGGCACTAGGAGTCTTTACCCAGGGATCACCAGATGGTAGGCTTACCAGAGCAATGTAGATGGTAATCGAGTACTCTGGTAGCTAGGTGATCACGGAACATGAAATGATGGCCGATGAGATGCTCAGGAAAGTCTATGACTAGCAACACTGGTAATAATGAGGTAATAATACACAAGGAACTGTATGGACAAGGACACGTGAAGATAGTCAGTGGTCTGCGATAGCAAGTTGTACCACTGCTATAGAGAGGAGGAATGTCCAACAGAAACAAGGAGGTGATGAGAGTCAGCGGTCTGCGGGTAGCAAGTTGTACCGCTGTCTGAGTGAAGGAATGGAATCCAAGTGGAGGTATCCGGGTAGTCAGTGGTCTGCGGCAGCAAGTTGTACCACTGCTATGTGAGAGGATGATGGAACAGGTGATACCGGAAACAGGGATCAGTGGTCTGACATCAGCAAGTTGTACCACTGAATATATATGTGAGGAGGTGCACAGGGGAAGACTGCAACACAGGATATACACAGGCACCTTATACACGATCCACTGTAATATGCACAATATAGATATACATATAGATATAAATGACTGAGCAGGTCTGCAATCTAGAAAGTCTCTTGAAGTAGTCCAGCACAATTATAACACAGTCAATGATGGCAATAGACTCAGCGGATAGCAGACTCCAGAGAGAACCAAACACAGTCCAGCAAGATATGCAATACACAGCACAGTCAATGAGAAGTATGCATACCGTGGTTCAGCAGTAGCAGTCAGATGGGATAGCAGCGGTACCTGAGCGGCGGGAGGCCGCCTGGATAGGAAGTCCCTGGATAGGTGAGGCAGCGGTCTAGCAGGTGCAGCGCACAGGTGAGTAGACCAACAGGGACACGAATTCACAGGAGTCAGCAACACGTGGAACTGGACTCATAGGAGACCCAGGAGAATGGAGATGATCCAGCAGAGGGTAGTAGATGAGATACAAATCAAATGCTGACAGGAAGGTAGAGACCAGTGGAACACGTGAAGGCGTGGAGAGTGGATCAGCAGGAGATGGAGGATAGCGCTGACCACAGCAGCAGGACTCAGCGGCACACGGAGGTAACCAGTAGCAACCACAGGAACCAACAGCGATGGGAAACAGGAGTGCAGCGCAGGGCAGGAGCTGTTGATCACGAAGTGTAGCAGATGGTAATGAAAGCGGCAGGCTCGAGGAAGTCACAGCAAAGATGAGATGAGACTGTAGTGCACGGAGGCAGCGGATAGTAATCAGCTGGCAGTCACGAGGTTGAACACAGGCGAGTTGAAAGCAGGAGACTGTAGTGCACGGAGGTAGCGGATAGTATTCAGCTGGCAGTCACGATGATGAACACAGGCGAGTTGCAAGCAGGAGACAGTAGTGCACGGAGGCAGCGGATAGTAATCAGCTGGCAGTCACGATGTTGAACACAGGCGAGTTGCCAGCAGGAGACTGTAGTGCACGGAGGCAGCGGATAGTAATGAGCAAACAGTCACATAGATGTAAAATAACGTAGAAGTGGTTTAGAAGACTGTAGTGCACGGAGGCAGCGGATAGGAATCAGCAAACAGTCATGATGATACAGTTGATGGTAGAAGTGGTATGAAACCACAGTAGTAGAAGTGGTTTGGAAACCACAGGAATCAGCAGCGCTGAATACACGAGTAATACAGGAACACCTTCAGAGACTCATGAGGAATGAGACTCCAAGATCAGGCAACGTGGTGTTGACCACAGGTGCTTAATATAGGGAGTGTTGCCTGATCTGCCAATTGAGTTAAAGGGGTATACACTGAAGTATAGAAAAGGGCTGCGCATGCGCAGACCCTCAGGATGGTGGACGGCCACGGTTCCTAAATGTCCGGGAAGAGGCACTCACGGTCCGGTGAGTGACAGCCCTCTCTTCCACCCCACAGCCTGTGAAAGCTCTCTCTTCCACCCCACAGCCTGTGAAAGCCCTCTCTTCCACCCCACAGCCTGTGAAAGCCCTCTCTTCCACCCCACAGCCTGTGAAAGCCCTCTCTTCCACCCCACAGCCTGTGAAAGCCCTCTCTTCCACCCCACAGCCTGTGAAAGCCCTCTCTTCCACCCCACAGCCTGTGAAAGCCCTCTCTTCCACCCCACAGCCTGTGAAAGTCCTCTCTTCCACCCCACAGCCTGTGAAAGTCCTCTCTTCCACCCCACAGCCTGTGAAAGTCCTCTCTTCCACCCCACAGCCTGTGAAAGTCCTCTCTTCCACCTCACAGCCTGTGAAAGCCCTCTCTTCCACCCCACAGCCTGTGAAAGCCCTCTCTTCCACCCCACAGCATGTGTCACCTACCCACCCGACAGCCTGACAACAATGAGTAGTTAAGAGTTTATTAAGTCATTTATCAAGTCTACAAATCAGTGCATATAAACAATAACACAAAATAATGATGTGTAAAGGTAAATCACCTGGCGCTTCAATTAGTTGCTTGTAAACACTGAGGAAAGCTGCCTCTGCTTCTTTGCTTCTTTTACTGAGTGCAATGACCTGGAGGACAACCAAAATAGAACACACATTATACAATTACAGAGCATATATACACATTTTACAACTGTTTTTGTTATAATCAGAATGGGGCTCGCCGTAGCACTTAAAAAGGCAGTAGTTTCTAAACAAAAATAAAGTGCAGCTAAACACAGCCCTTTAAACCATTTACATTAATTCCATGCAGAAGATATCTGTTCTTGTATTAGTATATATTGGCTGAAATCAGTTTTACAATTGTCATTTCTGCTAACTGGGGACAGCATGTGGGTGATCCAATGCTGCACATGCAGAGTTAAGAAACTATTAATACTTTGCCTTTTAGGGAAAATAAAATTATCAGATGACATTTGCTGCAGCGGACATATCATTGTAATTTCCACAGTAGCTGTGTGGCTTATGAGGATGACACTGGACACTGAATCGTAAATGCCTTTGATCACACACACATACATGCACTCTTGGGGTATGACTTGCCATCCTCTAACAACACTACATAAATAAAGCCAGTTATATAACAGCTCATTCATATTCCTCAATTTCTAAGTATTTTGTAATATGCCCCTAGCAACCAGTGTGCGTCAACGCTCAATAATTTGTGTCTTGGTGGGTGCAAAACACACAGCCATTATACTCCAACACAAAATTTGTTTCACTGGAAATGGTTTCCTGCAGAAGGATGTTTTGCGAGGGATAAAAACAGCACTTATGATCAGCTATCCTGTTTTATATAGTCCTAAAGTGACATCTGACTTCAGTGCTATTGATTGTATACTGTGTTGATAAACTGTCTGCCCCAAATCCCGTGCTAATCTTCCCTCTCCCCCGTCTATTTATGCTCAGACAGCGGCTTTCCATCTGGGAGGAAGGGCAGCTAATATAATCATAAAGAATTTAATTAATTTGTTAGCTCGTAGATCTGGCACAGGATTTCCAAGAAAGCAGGAGCTGTGTGGAGGGGCACACTCAACACTTGCACAGAAAACAGCCAGAGTGGGAGGTTAGATCATTGGCAAATCAGACTAATAGACGCCATAGAAGAGGGAGGAAGAGTCTCAGCTGCTATCAGAAAAAGAGGCAGAGTATTGTTAATATAACAACGTTCAGTAGACATTTCATCCTAAATTCAGTTACTCGATAAGCAGTGCTGTTAAAAGGAGTAAGTGCATGTTATCTGAGCCTCTTTACTGCTAGACAGCATTGTCGTGTAACTAAATAAAATTAATGAAATGATGAAGAAACACATTACTTTACAATACTTCCTTTACTGATAAAGAGTACCTTATTCTAAATATGGATAACATGATATTTTTCAGATATGTACCCCCAACCAACTTTTGCAGAGAACCATCAGATCTTTCTTGGATAAAAGCAGCAGCAAAAAAAAAAAAAAAAAATAGAATACACCTAGCCTAAACATTAGGCCAGACATATAGCCCAAACATTAGGCCAGACACATACTATTTGCATTTAAAAACATTTGCCTTATACAACAGTGTTTTCACTTGCATTCAAGTGGTCATTCCACTGGCCTTAAGGGTGTTCTTAAAGCAATAATTTAGTAAAGCCATGTGTCAGTAGCATTCGGAGCCTGTGAATCTAACATATTATGTATGATACGGTCTTAATGAACCTTGAAGCACTACAATTCCTATCATCTCATAATCATCCCAGACCTGGAAACAGACAAGGTGGTGGAGTAGGCATTCTACTTTCTCCAAGTTGCAACTTGCAAGTCATGCCCTCTGAGCCCTCCCCCTCTCATTCTCTTTCTTTGAAGTCCACACTATCCGTTTATTTTATTCTCTCCACCTCCGTGTTGCTGTCATTTATCGCCCCCAGGTCCAGTTTCCCAATTTCTTGACAACTTTGCAGCCAGGCCCACTTATTTCCTATCCTTTGACCTGCCTATTCTAATACTAGGCGATTTCAACATTCCCATTGATAATCCCACTGTCTCTATCACTAAAGTTCTTTCACTTACTTCCTCCTTTGGTCTCTCCCAGTAGACCTCATCTCCACCCACTGTGATGGACACTCCCATGACATTGTCTTCTCCTGGTAATGCTCCATCTCTAGTTTCACCAACTTAGCATTCCCACTATCCGACTAAAACCTCCTTTCCTTCAGCCTCACCTTACTCCCCTCATTCTTTATAGGAAGATACACAATATTACTGGCAATATTTAGTATAACAATAAAGTATTTAGTGATGAAGAGATGGCAACACATTTGTTGCATCGTCAAGAGGCATATCAGTGTTTTTACTGTTCTGCTCTCCTTAGTCCCAACTTTTTGCATCACCCTTTAGCACATCTCTTATGTAAAAGAAATGAACACATTCTTCCAGTAATTCAAAATGATAAATGTTTCTCTTATAATCAGGTTGTGATAAAGATGAAAAACCTATAAGATTATGAGGGGGCAGCCAGCCACCTTTAGAATTCTGTGCATTAGGCCCATGTGGCCTTTCCACAATTCTAAGCCTGACAAGGTCTTAGATCTACAAAGCAGCTTGTAATAGCAGGCACAGATTGTGAGCATATTTAGTAGAAAAATATAAAACTGCTACGCAATTCTTCACAAAATTTTTCATGTTTCACCGTGTGGAATTTGGCTTTATGTTTTCCTCGACCAGACCACACAGCAGAATGCACTGGCGACCGTTGTTCCTGCTCTGTTCCATTTGTGAAATGCAAATTCAGAAATACAGTGGAGAACGGTATTCTATGTAACGCCAAAGCAAGAGTGGAACTCAACGATGTACATCGGTGGAATGTGGCACCTCTGCACAATGGACTCTTCATCATCATCATCATCATCTGCAGCTATTTATATAGCACAACCAATCCCACAGCGCTGTACAGAGAACTCACTCACATCAGTCCCTGCCCCGTTGGAGCTTACACTCTAAATTCCCTGATTATATACAGACACACACATATATATTTATATATATATACACATATTTATATTCTTTACCCATTGTAATATATATATATATATATATATATATATATATATATATATATATATATATATATATATATAAAAATATAATACACAAATCTCGAGAAAGCAATATTTATATAAGAAAGTATTTCTATTTTGAAACCTCAAGAAATTGTGCCAATATTTATTACAAGCTTATTCACCCTTTGTGCCTTGACTACTTATGACATTTTGTAGTGTAGAGAAAAAAAAAATAGTGCTGCCTAGCAGACTGGTAATACACACAGACTAACCTAGGAATATCCTCAAATCCCACAGAGAGAAGATACATGTATTTGAAAACAGGTTCTCCCTTGGACTCTCTTCTATTAACTTACTCAGCAAAACAATTACATGAACAAGTCTTATACATAGGAGAAATATTTAATCCTCCACAAAAAAATAAAAATAAGAGTAGTTTGCTTTTTACTACCCACCCCAATATAAATACAAAAATCATTGTTTATATAATCAGCGTTGATCTTGGAACAGAATTAAAATAAACTAATGGTTGTTTCTGGGATCCCTAAAACACGGAACAAAAACCAACTCTCTGGCAGAATATCCTTTTTGAAGCCTGCAGTGGCCTGAATTTAAATTGCTTGCCAATCAAACAAAATGCTATAAAAAGGCACTTGTAATTAGGGATGTGCACCGGCCACTTTTGGTGTCTCGTGTTTTGGGTTCGGATTTGCTTGATGTTTTGGGTTCGGATTTGTTTCGCAAAACACCTGTCGAAAGGTTTTGGTTCGGATTTAAGGTTTTGGATTCGGATTTATTTTGAAAAAAGCATAAAAAAGTTCCAAAATCAAGTTTTTGGGCTTATTTTCACTCCTACGCTATTAACCTCAATAACATTCAATAACAATCATTTCCACTAATTTCCTGTCTATTCTGAACACCCTCACAATATTGTTTTTAGTCCAAAACGTTTCACCGAGGTAGCTTTCTGGACTGCATAGTGGAGTGGTCCCGGTACCCAATTTGGTACCGGGGCCTCAATATATCACCCTCAACTGGTCTCAATTCCACCAAAAAAAGTATCTGGACTGCGTAGTGGAGTGGTCCCCACAATATAATAAAAAATCCCTCAACTGGTCTGAATTCCACCAAAAAAGTATCTGGACTGCGTAGTGGAGTGGTCCCCACAATATAATAATAAAACCCTCAACTGGTCTGAATTCCAGTGCACAGATGGCGGACACCGGATGGACGTCTAAAACCAACATAGCAATTAAGGGAGCAGTTCCTCTTTTTTGTGACTGCACAAACAATTAACGTAGTAATAGAAATGACAGTTATTCGAATCCCCAGGAGAGTCTAAGTGGGGTGAGCCACAGAGAGATTATTTCCCTCAGTTTCTCTAACAGGTTGTCAGTGTTGTGCCTCTTCTTAAAACCTGTGATACATAACTACACACACTCGGCAAAACTTTTACAAAATTATCTGCGGCACAGGAGAGTACCACTGGACTGTACTTTAATAGCAGTACCTATTATTTTTGGGTACAGCAACAGTGAATGATCGTAGTTAGACTTTTATATAGCAGTACAAGCTAGATTTTTTAAAATTTTGTAATATTTTTTTCCAATTATTTTTGGAATTTTTTTTATTATTTTTTTTTAAATTAATTTTTTATAAATTTTTTTATAAATTTAAATTTGTTTTTTTTAGAACTTTTGGATAACTTGGAAATAACAATGCCCTTAGCAGAACAGACCACAGGACACAGGAAATACAGAAAGAAAGATGGTAGCAATAGAAATGGCAGTTCCTCTTTTTTGGAACTGCACAAACAGTGATGAAAATAAAGGTGAGCTGGTGGCATGTCACAGTCCTCTTCAGAGGACAATCTCCTGACCAGCAGGTCTTTGCACCGCTGTAGACTTGTGTCCGCCGGAAACAGAGACACAACATACGCTTTAAACCGAGGATCGAGAACGGTGGCCAGAATGTATTCCTCTGACTTTAAAAGACTGACCACCCTCGGATCCTGGCAAAGCGTACGAAGGGCTTCATCCACAAGAGCTACATGCTTGGTGGAATCGCAATAGTGTACCAGCTCCTCCCTCACTTTCTCCAGCTGCTTCTGCAAAAGCCTGATCAGGGGAATCACCTGACTTAAGCTGGCAGTGTCGGAACTGACTTCTCGTGTGGCAAGTTCAAATGGCTGCAGAACCTTGCACAACACGGAAATCATTCTCCAGTGCGCTTGACTCAGGCACATCCCCACTCCTTTTCCTATGTCGTAGGTGGCTATGTAGGCTTGAATGGCCTTTTGATGCTCCTCCATCCTCTGCAGCATATAGAGGGTGGAGTTCTAGCACGTCACTACCTCTTGTTAATTTAGATTGCAAGGCTTGTAAATACTTTGAAGATAAAAAAAAGCAGGCTGCATAGACTGTAGAACTAGAAATTCAAATATACAAAGAAATGGACAAAGGCAGTTTGGTATCTGTCTGCATCAGATCCCCTCTCCACTAGGAGTAAAATAGAAAACTATTCAGCCGTTATATAATCTAGAATATAAATAGAAATTGAGAAAGGCAATTTGGTATCTGTCTGCATCATAATCAACATCCTCCTCAGCGCCAGCTACATCAATATCCTCCTCCCAGTGTACAACATTCACACCTTCATTAGCCAAATCTGTAACTGGACTGTGGGTGATCCTTCCAGCATATGCAGAGGGCATGCTGCAAATGGTGGAAGGAGCCACCTCTTCCCGTACAGTGATGGGAAGGTCAGGCTTCGCAACCACCAACACCCTTGGACTCGCCTTGGGGATTTGTGATAATTTCTCTTTAGAAGGCAGAGTTGTTTGCTGTGTTGTTGCTGACAGCATAACTCTCTTAAATTTTTTGTAGGGGGCGGGGAGGGGGGAGGAGGGCTTAGTTCCTTGGGTGAAGCTGAACCACTAGTCATGAACACGGGCCAGGGCCTAATACGTTCCTTGCCACTGCGTGTCGTAAATGGCATATTGGCAACTTTACGTTTCTCCTCAGATGATTTTAAGTTTCTCTTTTTGCTACTTTTACTGAACTTGGGATTTTACATGCCCTGTACTAGGAGATTGGGCATCGGGCTTGCCAGACGACGTTGATGGCATTTCATCGTCTATGTCATGACTAGTGGCAGCAGCTTCAGCATTAGGAGGAAGTGGGTCTTGATCTTTCCCTACTTTATCCTCCAAATTTTTGTTCTGCATTATATGTAGCACAAGAGAGTGTACCCCGAAGCCACACACACTCGGCAAAGCCTTTAAAAATTATATGCAGCACAGGAGAGTACCACTGGACTTATACTGCTGAATCAGTGAACTTTGTAATATAGCAGTACCAATGGACTTATACTGCAGGATTGTTTTGGGATATTTTTTTTTTTTTTTTATAATTACTTTTGTAATTTTTTTTATAACTTTTTTTGAATTTTTTTATAATTTGGGAATAATGGGGAAATAACAATGCCCTTAGAAGGACAGAGCACAGGACACAGCACCACTGGACTGAACAGGACACAGCACAGGACCCAGCAGCACCACTGAACTCAGAAGGACAGAGCACAGGACACAGCACCACTGGACTGAGCAGAACACAGAGCACAGCACAGAACTGAACAGCACGAGATATAGCAGGACAGAGGACCACCTAACACACCCTCCCTCTACCCTGATCAATGCCCGAGTGAAGATGGCAGCGACTAGCGGGGAATTTATAGGGTCCGAGTATCGCGAGATCCGACAGCGGGATTATGACTCAGAGCCTCGGTTTCAGTTTTGCAATTGGCGGGAATACACGGATCTGTCTCGGATCCGGCTCGGATCGGCAACGTTCGGGTGGGCTCGGATTTCAGAAATCCGAGTGCGCTCATCTCTACTTGTAATTCACAGTCCTCCTAAGCAGAGGTAAAATATATATATATATATATATATCAATGTAACTGAATGACTGTGGGCCACCTAGACCCAGATGCTTGATACTATTTAGTAACATACAAATGAAAATTGATGCAAAGCTGTCCGCTCTGCGTTTCCTACCTCTTCCATGCTTAATGTACGCATACACACATAATGGGAAACAGAGACATACACACAAAATGAGACACAAAGGGAACAAAGATCAGCTCTATCACTAAAGTAGTAAAATGTTTACCTAAATGTTTCATGTAATTAATTCTCAGTATAGTGAACAAAACCTGGAGTTCTCCTGTGTATATCTTCTATTTGCTCTGATCAGAAGCTCCTAAATAGACCTTACCCCAGAACATTCGTTTCAAGTGAATTAATTTATTGTATAGTGTCTCACTATTACGGAGTTATAACAGCTGACAGCAATGATGCATTGAGGCAAACAGCCCACTCAGTACGGCTTCTGTGCATTGGAGAAATATTTGTTTACAATGGATTACCACCAAGACTGTATGCAGGCCCTGTGCTACCATTAGGCAGCAGCCTAGGGCGCCGGGCTATGGGGTGGTGCCACTGAAGTTGGACACATTCATTGTAATGCTGTGCGGCGGTAGCAAACCACCAAGAGTCAGCAGTTTTAAGTAATCAGGGATTGATACATTTACCCCACAGACTGAAAAGCATTGACACAAAAAGTGTTTGTTTACAATCTAGTATCCTGTTATATAATCATTGTAATGATACACTTATAAAAAGTTATGTCAATTAACTGTATACTTATTTGTCATGATGGTATCAGTTGATATGATTCATGTGTGATTGAATAAAGTATATTTATATGATATGGTCACTGGTGATTTCTTTCTGCTGTGATTAGGCCTGTGTCAGTAAAATCACAGTGGTAAATAATGTTACCACAGACTTCCATTATTTATTCTTGAAGGATGTCACACCTACAATTTTTTTTTTAAAAATGTGATGACTGTTCCTACAGACACTGATAAAACATAATAATGGAAACTATATGTCACACATCGAAGTCCAGCAGTTGATTTTCAAACCCGCTGTCCGGCATACTCACTCTATTCGTCCCTCTGCTCCAGGGGCAGAACCTTGTGCCATAATAATAATACTTTGCACAACAGAGGGTGCATGGCCCTTTTAGAGCTCTGAACCTGTGACTATGTGTTCTGTCCTGAGATCCACCCTGCTCTTCAGCTCACCTATTTAAACCTACTCAGTGCACAGGCCTGTGTCAGAGTATTAGGCTCCATATTTTCACTCCAACATTCCTGTGCAACTTGTGACCGATTCCTGTGTATCCTGACCTGGACTGTTCCTAACTATTCTTCTGCCTGACGTTTGGTACTGTGTATTCCCGATTGCTGCTGGCCCGGCTTGTTCTGACAAATCTTCGGTTTCCTGATTTGGCATTCTGAAGTCCGTTGTGCACCTGGTAAAAACTGGTGGTTCGTTAAGAGTCCGTGCCTCTGTTACTGCCAGCTCTAATCCTGGTAGTGAAAGTGAATCCACTATCTGCTAGAATTGTGACCGTAAACTCTGGCCATAGATTTCGTTGGTAAATTGTCTCCCCAAGGCCTGCTGCAGCACCTTGTCAGCAGGGTAGAAAAGCAAGAAGCTAATCAGGATCAGCTGATACTTTCTACATGGTCTTTCCTGTCATGTGGACATATTTCAGACTTCCCTGGGTACTCAGCCACCTGCGCCAGTACAAACACCTACGGTTGTAGACGAAAGTGAATCCACTATCTGCTAGAATTGTGACTCTATAGATATGATGAAAACAATAGTGAAACAATTACATGGCAGTGTATTCATTATTGTTAAAGCGGTGATTGGTATCTGCTACATGCATGTCACATTGCTACAAAAATGCCCAATATTTAGAGTATTGATCTGCTGCTGTGGAAAGCCATAGCTGAAAGCAGTGTGACACTACCCTTTGTATAGGTTAGGTCTCAAGCACATGGGAGCTTCTCTACACTTTCTGCACTATAAGTAGGATTCAGTGAACCATAAAGAAACTTCCGACAGTCCACATAAGCGTTCACAGTGATTGTTCAACGAACGTTGATGCAGCATGTCCTACTGTCGTGTATCCATGTGCTTCCAGCATTCACTCTGAATGTTAGTATGTACTATCAGCAAATTCTTCATAACATTCAATGAACCTTATTTTCAGAGCATTTGGGAAGGACAGAAACTGCAGCTGCCCAAGGCTTTCACCATTCTGGGCAGGGTGGCTGTGGGTATAGATCTTGGTGTCGTGGTGGTAGTGTCAAATATTCATCCCGGGAGTCTCCAAACCCTGTCTTTCATTTCTTTGTTTCACTGCTTGTTCTAGCAGTAGTGCTTGGAACTGTAATTGTCAATGATACCTAAAATCACCCTTTTATGTTACTATCATTGCCAGTCTATGCATTGTGGGGCAGCGGTCGTAGTAAAATAAAAAGGGTCTGGAAACTACTATTAAAAACTAACAGACAGCTCTCTATGCTCTGCAGCTATAGTGAAGATAAGTACTTTTTATGGCCACTTCTACCTCACAAGCTGCATGGTTTCAATAAGAAAACCACTGCTTTAAATCAAAAGATCATTTCATTGTTTGAAACCACCTCTGATTTCAATGGATGGAAGTCCTGCAAATTGATTAGATAAAATTGCAGAGTTCACTTTCCATTGGCTCTCCACTCAACCACGGAGGCGCTACCAACATTGCATTTATGTGCAAAATTTGCTCTGAACCGCAGCAACCAATTTTACAGCTAAATACAAAGTTAGTAAATGAACTAGTGGTGACAACCATTTTCAGAATTTAGTTTATTTATTCACAAGGAACCACATTGTGCCCTAGTTATTTCCTTAGTTCTGACCACAGCTCCATGCTGCTTCCCCGCTGCCCTCTGTCACAAGCAGTCGGACAGGTAGGTCAAAGGACACTCCCATGACCGCACTGCAGCAAATCTGTTGCAAGGGGCTCAGCTCCAGAGGAGCAGTTTGTTTGTCTTTCTGTAACTCTAATGCAGGTAGCGGTCTAGCTCTTTACCCACTGTAGCTGCAGTTAATGTCAATTGGGTCAGTTTTCTGCTTGATTTCTAAAACTGTTCCGGTTCCGACAATGCCTGGATAACGATTATTCTCTGTAGGACAGAAGCACTTTTACATAAAATTATAATTCAAGTACTATTGATTTAAAATTATTAGAAAATAATCATGCATATCCAACAAAACAAGAGTTAAAAATAAGCAAAGTGCCATTTAAAAAACTGTCAATTTAGCTAGTTCAGTCAGATTGGAGCAGTCACAAAAGTAAACGTGGCCTTTAAATTAAAGCATATTTTCCTCAATTGGGAAGTGTCCAGTGTATCTATTCTCTGCATGGGTTGTTCTGTTAATGCAATAAAATTGTGTGACCAAGCAGCAGTAAGGAAGGAAGAATCTGGGCCTAAAGCGACTAAGAAATATCTTAGGTAAGCAATATTTTGAGCAAAATGTAAAAGAAGAAAGAATAAAGGAAGCTTCTTTCCAGATTTGCTTGTAATTGCAAATAATTAATTGAATCCAATACAGTGCCCAAAACACACACAGGTAAAATTCTCTCACAGAGCACACTTCAGAATGTTCCCAGTGACAAATAGCACAGCCATTTAAATGACCCTTTCTGAAAATATATTTACTAATCCTTACTGGAGCCTTCTCAGAACATAATATTAAACATGGATATTCTAGAGTCCATCTCTTTACTATATTTTAATTGAAATATGGTACTTGTTAATTATATGGACAACACCATTGTAACTTCTCAACGCTGCCACAATACCCTCCATTATTTCAAATCTCACGATGCCTGGCTTTCAGCTTTGCTGACCATATTACAGTGTATCGGATTACATTTGTCTTTGTCTTTTTTATTACTGACTTTCCACAACTATTATGGTCAAACCGATCAACGGTTTCTAATCATAGCATTTTAAAATCTATTGTGAAGCTCCGTGCATAGCCAAATTGCACTGTAATATGATCATCCGCTCCCAAATCGCCCAGTGCATGGTTTACCTGATAACTTATCCCCTCACTTGAACCAGGCAGCAGGAAACTCTTCACGGGGGAGAGCTGTAGAGATAACAGTGGCATCACCCATATCATTAACAAGTACCAAAATCACTTTGTGGAAAAATGACATCTTGCGGACCATATGTTTAGGTCCCTTCTTGCCGAACAAATCAAGAATAGACGTCCAAAGGATGCTTTTTTTATGTGACGTATCTAAATATATGTGCCAACAATATGACAGTAACATTCATATAATAAAGTGAAAAATACTATCCAAATAAAATCAAAATATACCCCGTTCAGAAGTATATTTTAAAGTGCACCAGTGGCGCAGCCATTCTGTGTGTTTAATACAGTTTATCATTGAAATCACAGTGATGTCACTGGTTACTACAGTCTCAATAATATCCCTTGGTGCAATCAGGAAGCATGTTTGGCGATGCCTCTGCCCCCAGAGAATGGATAGTTTGCATGAATATTTTTTCGGTAAACAAAATGGCTTCCTTAACTGTGTGTCGCGACACATGCACTTTGCCTAGATCTGCATGTCGAAACAGAACGGTTAGTCATAGAACGCTCTGTATCTTACAAGAGAGCTTAAAATCTTTCAACGTATACAAATTTCCTGGAAGATTTTTCTGTAACAATGGTATTAAGAGAGAGAGTCAACTGATAAGATATACAAGAGAGTTGCAAATTACATATTTATAAATGCATGGATCATTTCCTCTTTATTTTTCACAATACTGCTCATAGACTCAAGGTGAGAAAATGCAGCTTAGCTTTAGCAATTCACATTGATAAATTACATTTTAGCTCTGGATCTTTTTCATGGCTGGTGACTTTCCAGCAAAGCAATTATCACAGCTGAATGCATAACACCCTAATTAATTACTATTGTCAGGCCAGCCTCTCTGCAATGATCATACTTTCTTGTAAAGCTTGCGTTTCAAATATTTCTTTGTGAAGTATTATCCCAATTGACCAGTAAAAGTGTTAAGCTATCCTCCCTTTAATCACATGTAAAGGATATTTCTGTGAAGAGATGGATGTAATTAGAGCAAGTGTTTCCTCTTTAAAAGTAAACAATTAAATAGGCCTTTTTAAATGGTGTCCTTGCTAAAATAGCTAGGAAAAGAATTGTCTTCCTCAAAACAATGCCACCTGAAGCATGGGATCTTTCACAGAAACAGTAAGGGCAATTAATACACATTGTCCCCCAGCCAATTAGTTCAAATGTAGATAGGGTCAGGTCCAGGCTGTCTAATTTGTTCTTAAAGTGTCCATATTTCATAAGTGACTTGAAGATGTTGATTTGAAACAATGTGCACAATCGCATTACAATTCGTACTTTAATGTTTTAAATATAATATAATATATATATATATTTTTTGTTTTGTTATGACTCGACGGGCTCTCTGTCAGAGTAACTAGATAGATAGATAGGTAGATAGATAGTTAGGGATAGGTAGGTAGTTTGGTAGGTATTAGATAGCTACTTGGGTGTTTAGATAGGTAGTTAGTTTAGTTTTTAGATAGATTAGGTAGATTAGTTTAGGTAGATCAGATTAGCTAGATACCTTAGATAAGTCTTAGATAGGGTCAGTTAGGTCTGTTCTCTGTCAGAATCTGCCCTCAATCAGGCTGTCATTTCTATGTAATGCCTCACCTGGCCGGCCTGTTTCTCTGAGCTCACTCACCTGGCTCCTCATTATCCCCTACAGCCCATTGGTTCTGCTCTCCTTAAATAGCCGGCTAATCCTCTGCAGGATTGCCGGTAATTCATTTACCATAGTGTTCTGCTCCCTTATGTATTCCCTGTTACCTGTTCCTGTTTCCTGCCGGCTTGTGGTATCCCCGTGTACCAGACCGTTTCCGTTCCTGTCTACTCTTCATTGGATTTCTCTGTGTACCAACTCGGCTCTGATTTGACTCTTCTCCTGTGTGGATTTCCCGTGTACCAGACCTGATTCGGTTCCTGACTATTCTACTATCTACTCACCAGTTCCAGTCAGCTATCTCCTGGACCCTGGTAAAGTCGTGCTTCCAGGAATGGCTCCGGCGTGATCTGCAGCTCCTCTGCTTATCCTACCTGTATTCGGAGATGCAGCCCCTGCAGCATCACTGCGCTCAGATGTCAACAATCTTCCTCTGGCTAAGGATTCAACCTTGCCACAGGTCCTTTTGACTGTTACATATATCACTGTGTGTCTGTAATTGAAGTTACCCCTGGCAACTGCCTAAGAACTGTTTCCCCTAAAGCTCCGTACTCTCACCGGTACTGTGGGTTGCCGTTACCCCTGGCAACCGCCCAAGAACGGTTTTCCTCAAATCTCCGGACTCTCACCGGTACTGTGGGTTGTAGTTATCCCTGGCAACTGCCTGCGTTCAGTTTCATCATCTTTACCTATCTCTGCAATTTCCGTTTCTTTCTGGACAAGCACCAGTGCAGAGGTTGCTGTATATCAGGGGACTTCTCTATCAACTGTTCCTTAGTTATTCCAGTGGCCACTGGTGATATATCAGTCTTGACACCATCCACTCGATGTCTCTCCTGGCTCTCTCCTGCACTTCCTACTCTACGGCCTCGGTATCTCTATTCCTGGGTTCTCCCGAGCCAGTGCAAATCTCATGACCCTCTGTCTGCAGCCAAGACTGTCTCCACCACTAGGGGCAACAGCGAACACCAGACGTTCGGAGCAGACTCCGGGTTTTGCAGTACTGGCTGAGGGGTTCCTAATATATATATATATATATATATATATATATATATATATATATATATATATATATATTTATATTATATAAATGCTTAGTGGCGTCTGTCTGTGTGTATGTGGGGAAAAAAAAACAAGTTGCAGCGCCACCTGCTGGGCAGAGTTATACACTGACCTACTAAATTCTTAGCGTGTGTGGGAAAAAAAATTCAAAAAGGGCTGAAATTTGGTAGGGCTCAAACTCATTTTCGTGAGGTAATTTTACCTCATGAACACACATGTGTAGAGGCGTGCGTTAGTGTGTGTGTGTGTGTAAAAAACTATTTTCTCAGAAAGGGCTCATCCAATTGACCTGAAATTTGGTATACTGACATTATTTGACAAAAAAATTAGAATAGTCAAGTCAGTTAACTTCCATCATCCCCCCTTCCCCCCGTGGGAGGGGTAGTAAAGGCTAAATTTACGAGTTGAGGGGTCAAACTCATTTTCGTGAGGTAATTTTACCTCATGAACACACATTAAAAAGGGCGCTTGCGTCGGGAAGTAACGATCTTCCCCTGAGGAGGCCTGGGCTAGGCCCAAATGCATGACAAGAACCTTTTTAAGACCTTAAGTATCTTGATTTGACTAGAATGCATGAGTATCATGCACGGGTTAACTTGTGTATATATGTATATATATATATATATATATATATTTTTTTTTTAATATATATATTATACACACACACAAACACATATACACACACGCACAACTTTTTATTTAAAATTTTTGTACAAAAATGTGAAAGCAAGGAATAAGGTTGATTCCCTCTCCACTCCTCCCCTATCCAGTATGACAAGAGCTCCTGCCCCACCATACGTGCCAACATTCCCTACTGGAAATCCAATCAGCCTAAATGCTCGGATCCATCAAAACCAGTCATTTAGAATGAGACAATGCATCCGGGACTGTCCTTTGAAAACGGTTGACAGGTATGGTTTTGCCTATTGAGAACATGAGCAGATAAGGAATAGAGAAGAAATGGGAAGCAATAGAAATGGGAAGCAATAGAAATGGGAAGCATTAGAAATTTCCATAAACGGTAAATCACATACTACCCAATAAATGGCTGTGACATGACCAAACTGCATCCCATGTCGATGCAAACCACTCATCTGATACAGTAAACCTATTCCGGCTTTCCGATGAGACACAACCCTTTCAAGGACAGAGAATTGGAACTGTCCTCTCAAAATATGGACAGAATAATAGCCATAACATTTTAGCATCCAGCATTTGCAGCATAAGACACTGGGTACTTTTGGTGGGGGGGACTTATGATCTGCAAAATTTAACATTTTAATTATAATTTGTTCATATGGGAAAAGAAAAACAAGAATAGAAATTAATAGAAATTATAGATAACATCCCACACAGTCCCACATATTTAGGTCTATGCAAAATGTGTTCACTGTTACTAGTTGTGTAACTAGCCATTGTCTCCATGCAGCCTCAGTACAGCTGCAAGCACAACACTGGAAGGTCTTATTGGAATTGTTTTACGGGGTGCCCTGAGGTGAGCGCTTGCTTCAGGAAACTAGAGATTGATAATATGGGCAAGGAGATAATAGCCATCACATGTAAAGATCTATATAAGGAATATGTCAATAAAAAGAGCTTTACTAAAACAACACGCCATCAAAACAGTCATAGAACTTTAGTAATAAGCTTAAGTTTATTTTTTATTTTGTGATCGTTTTCTACTAATGGTTTGGCCTCTTCTGCTGTACCATTGTTAAATTATATAATAAAATTTGTGCTTGTGTTTGGAGAGTGCAGAGGATCCCTGTCATAGATATATATATACACACACATATATATATATATATATATATATATATATATATATATATATATATATATATATATATATATATATATATATATATATATATATATATATCTATCTATCTATCTATCTATCTATATATATATATATATATATATATATATATATATATATATATATATATATATATATATAAAAAACATATTGAAGGAAGGCAGACGCCCGTAAGGAGGCAATGCACTGTCAGCGTGAATGGACTTCTTGCACTGATCTTCTCCACTATTGTATTGAGCGCCGCTGTTTATTGTGCAAAATTTTCCATATATACATTTTTCTTTTATTATTGCAAGTTTTTTTTCTATTCTTGCTGAAGGAAACTTTTAAAAGTGATGTAAAAATATGTAACGTCTTGTGTGTTTTAATTTGATAAATGCTACTGTGTCTCTGTGTTTGGATATTTACTCCACCCCAGCTTTTATTTAGTTTTCACCAGCATGCATTTAACATTTACAAAAGATACATGTGTTTATTTTTACTTTGTCCACAACAGGCAGCCTGTTAATTACAGATGACAAAGATGACTCAAGAAGACATTGCTAAGATGAGGTTATAATATCATATTAAACAAAAAGGTACCGTACTGAGAACATGCTGAATATATTCATGTCAAGAACAAAACAATATCACATCAGCATAGCAAACAAGGCAGATTTGCTAAATTGCACATTGACTCCCAGGCCACAGAATAGTGGTTACTAAGATGCAAAAAACACCCAAAGAGATTAATAAAAATGTAACATATTTAATGCCATAGCTGAAGAAGAAAAAACAGCATTGGCTCTTATAAACTATGACGTAGTGACTCGTCTCTAACCTTCTGTAGTATCCTACAGTGATGGGGTAGCTCTTCCTGTCCCCAACCCTCTCACTGAGATAGAACATTTTAGTTGGAAAGACTAAGATCACATTACTATTCAGCTTCAATATCCACTCATGAGTGAACATTTCTAACTCCTAATTAAATACCATTTGCATCCACAATGTCAGGGAGTAATGAGTTCTGCCAAATGCTCAGTGCTTTGATTCATTTTCTACCTCACTGGTTTAGAAAGAAGGACCAAATAGCTAAAAAGAGACCAGTATGAATGGATACAGGTAAATTAAATGAATAGCTCAGTCATTAAATTGATCTACCAGGCTATCTACAGGCATATATATTTTTTAAATTCCTATGCCTTCATCCAAAGAGTACTTTGGTGGGGTCCCCTACCATTTCCTATATTGGGCAGTGTTTGCCCAATCCGCCAAGTTCCCCCGACGCCCCAATGCTCCTACACTGCTCTGTTTACTGCCCGAAGCAAGGATAGTTGTTGTCAATGCCCTTCCTGTGAACTTCCTGGTGTATCGAAAGACTGGGTAACGAGCATCTGCAACATTCTGCCTATTTGACTAAGGACACAGGGAGTAGTATATAACTAACATTGGAGCATTTGGGGACTTGTTTGGTCTAGAAAACAGTAAAGTTTCCTCCACATTCAAGATTCTAAGTTGCAGTGTAATCATACCTGATTACATAATTTGAAAAAAAAAATAAAAAAAATCGCTATATCTGCAGCCCACAAATCATCAGTGGTTCAGTGATTAGCACTTCTGCCTAACTGCGCTGAGGTCATGAGTTCAATTCCCGACCAGGGGCTTATTGGTGTGGAGTTTGTATGTTCTCCCCATGTTTGCGTGGGATCCCTCCAGGTTTTTGGTATTTTAGGCGATTTAAAATACAATGTAAAGCATTGACCAGATAATATTTATGTGGCACTTAACCCCATATCTATCAAACTTGTCTTCCTATAGATTGTAGGCTTGTCTCTAAGCTTACCACTGCCTGTTTGTAAATACTCTTCCATGATCTTATTTTATTACTGTATTCCCAGTTGTAAAGTACTTCAGAGAATGCATGTTCTATATAAATAATTAGAAAGATCTCCAGGGTGCATAAGCAATAAATGACCATAACACCGTATGTTCTGCAGATATACTGAATGTGTTTCATAAAGCAGATGTCACTTCGGTTTCTTTTTTGGCCTTTATAACACCAGAGCCTCGTCACCCTCTTCCTCCTCAATCTGTTTAGATTTGTGTAATCCGACTCATCCATCCACCTCTATAAAATCTTGACCTTCTCAAGCGTCCAAACTAGCAATGCCATTGCATTGGACTTAACTTCAATGCTTCCAAGTTGACCTGGCATACCCTGTTGACTATGCTAAAGATCACACAATTAAGACTGGCAAGTTATTTTTCTGTGTACACCCCAGAGATTTTTCTTGTTACCTCCCAAGCTACGCAGACCATTGTACCCGCTCTTAGATAATTATGGATTTATTTTTGCACTGAAAGTGCTTTTTCTAAACTGATGATGTGAAATATGAGCTAATCTTTTACACATAATGGGCCATATTCATTAAGGCACGCAAAATGAACACTGTGTAAACTGTGCATACGCATGGTCCTATTCAACAAGGAATAGTTGTAAAGATACGTTTGTTGAGGAATACTAGTCTAGGTCTGCTCTGTTCTAACAGACAATACACTGCAGAATACATACAATAAATATGTGGAATATAAAGTCTCAAAACAAAAATAAATATCAATAAATGTAATTTGTTAATATTATGGTTATTGACAAAATATATATATATTTTACCATCAAATACATTTCTTAGGATGTTATCAATGTCTACTGTACATAAAATTCATTTTTGCAATACCAATCTTGGTTTCTGATCGGTTATGAAGAGATTTCTTGACCTAGGAATTAGTATGTACCTATGAAATGGTTTTTAAGTTGTCCATTGATGAAGCTGCATAGCATAAGATATATATAAGAAATATATCCTCTTCTTACACACACGCAAAGCATAATTAAAATGGATTAAAAAGTAGGCATTTAAAAATGTCACTATTTTGCCCCTAGTTTGTGGATATCAAAGTCATGAGGTTTTGTGCTCTACAAAGTGATAACATGAAGGCTCTATCACACCATAACTCAACAGTCTATACAAAAGACTAATGTTTGATCACTAGATGTGCCAGTAATGTGTGTAAAGAGATCACCAGCCAATCAGGAGTTATTGCTGGTTGTATGAACGAGGACTAAAAAGAAGACAAAAAGGGGAAAACCATTTCCAAATAGGGTAAAACTTTCAGGGTCCCCAGAGTCCATAAGAAGGGAAAGTTTCACAGTTTTAAAATTATACTAAAATTAAAGCGTAAATTATTTCATTTTCATAAGATTTGTCTTAAAATGACACAGGTATCTTTATACACATTTCTGTGTTTTACATATTAAGTGGAATTATACTAACTAGCAAAATTTAAACAAGAACTCCACATTAACACACATGTTTAGCCAATATACCCCTACCCAAGATAACTGAACTGTAGGGATACTATGCCAGGAAACTCTGTAGTTGAGGGACAACTGATGGAGCTGCCATGCTTCTTGTTTCCATGTCAACTGGCATAAGGAAAGGTACAAATAGTCTTGTGTTAGCTTGTAGCAAAGCACTTCGATTTCTGGGCAACTTTGCACAGGATGCAGCAATCACAAGCAGTTAAATGTAAATACGCATTGGCTTGTCTTCTTTTGTAAATACTAGGTTTTATAGAAGCTCTATCTTGCCCGAGGGAAGCAGGATAGAGATATGACAAGGTGCTGATAGTAGTGGTCAGGTTTTCTTCACCAGAAAATCTTTATGTCAAAAAAATTGAATATTTAATTATTAGGCAGTGAATTAAATGGTTTCCAAATCCCAGATCTGGCAGTCAAAAGTTAATCAGATTTCTATGGTAAAAAAAAAAACCCTATGAATTAAAGTTGACTTTGTCAACCTAGCTGTATAAGACTTCTACAATATGAATGCGTTATGTTCTTGAGACTCGAAAATAATGTTTATGTGTCTGTCAGACTGGAAGTATACAATATATATATATATATAGTGGTCTGGTACACAGTGGTATGCCATTCTGCCACTTCTCCTACTGATTCAAATTCCATTCACCTACATTTTTCATACCACCACTTCTAAATTACACACACATACACTGAGTAGCCAATTTATTTGGTACACATTTTTAGTACTGGGAAGGGCCCCCTTTGCCCCCAGAACAGAGATTCTAGTCTGTTAACATAATAGCATCATGTAGCTGCTGCGGGTTTGTCGGCTGCACATTCATGCCGCGAATATTCTGTTCCATCACATCCTAAAGGTGCTCTATTGGAATGAGATCAGGTGACTGTAGGGGACATTGGAGTACACTGAATTCATTATCATGTTCGTGGAACCAGCTGAGATGATGTGTGCTGTGTGGCATGGCGCATTATCATGCTGGATGTAGCCATTAGAAGATGGGTAGACTGTGTCCACAAAAGGGTGCACAAGTCAGCAACAATACTAAGATAAGCACTGGTGTCTAAACAATGCTCAATTAGTATTAAAGGACCTAATGTGTGTTAAGAATACATTCCACACACCATTAAACCACCACCACCACAAGCCTGCACTATTTGACAAAGTAGCCTGGACCCATGTTTACATCAAATTCTGAAACTCCCATCTGCATGAAGCAGCAGACATCATAATTCGTCAGACCAGGCATCCAATTTTGGTGACCTGGAGTCTACTGTAGTATCAGTTAACTGTTCTTACGTAACAGGAATGGACCACAGTGGTCTTCGGCTGCTGTAGCAATATCCACATGAAGGTTAGACGTGTTCTGTGTTAAAATATGGTCTTCTGCATACTACTCATGGTTATTTCAGCTATTGTCAACTTCCTGTCAATGTGAACCAGTCTGGCATTCTCCAATGATCTCTCTCATTAACAAGGCATTTTTGCCCATAGAACTGCCACTCACTGGATGTTTATCTGTCGACTCTAGAAACTGTTGTGATTGAAAATCCCAGGAGTTCAGCAGTTTCTTAGATTCTCAAACCCCCATGTCTGGCACCAATAATAATTCCATGGTCAAAGTCACAGATTACATTTCTTTCCCATTCTGGAATTTGGTTTGAACAACAACTGAACTTCTTGACCTTGTCTGTATGCTTTTATGCATTGAATTGCTGTCACATGATTGGCTGAGTAGATATTTGCAATAATGAGCAGCTGTACAGATTTACCTAATAAATTGGCCACCGAGTGTATACAAACATGTACAGATTATATAATCATTGCGGTATCATTTCCAAAGGCTCCTCTTTCCATGTGTGACTTGTACAGATGCTCAGGCTCGGTTTTCGGAAAAACCGAGAACCCCCGGACATCGGAAATCCGAGTACCGAGCCGAGCCGGCTCTGTACTTTTGCACACCCTCTGAACTGAAAACGAGGCAAAACGTCATTGTTGCGTTATCGGATCTCATGCTTTTTAGATTCTATAAGTACCACCCTCTCCACGGAGATCCTGTGCCATTTCACAGAGAGACACAGAAGAGGTAGCAGGGTTCTTGGCAGTCTCCAGTGCAGTTGGACAGCATCATTAATGAAAGTTAAAGAGAAGGTTTGGCAGTGTTCTTAAAAGTCTCCAGTGACATTCTACAGAGTTATAGCTCACCCAGAAACAGGGGAGGTGACAGTGTTCAGTGCTGAAATGGAAATAGGGCTGGCAATGTTCTTAAAAGTCTAAAGTCACATTGTACTGTGTCATCAAAATGGATTCCCATCAGTCCACAGAAAACCAGGAGCACCAAGCAGCTGCTGGCACCAGTCAGGATGATAGTAATCCCTCTACGTCATCTGCTAAAGCCTATGTTAAAGTGCATAGTGTTTTAAGTCAGGGAAACAAAAATGTAAAAAAAAAAAAAAAAAAAAAAAACTTACCTTGGTAAAGAAAAAAAAAAAAAACACCTGTAATCAAGGCAAAAGTTAACTACTGAAAAACAATAAAAACTAACATGCCATTATACACTCGCAGTGGCAAAGGAAAGATTCAGGCCTCCGCCTTTCTCTATGAGTGCTAGTTCTGCAACCGTCAGTCAGGCATCTTCTTGTAAGGTCATTCTGATTTAAAAAGTGGTGCCCAAATACTTTTATGTGTAAAAGTCAAGCTGGAAGAAAACAGTAAGGCATTAGAATAAACTGCATGTTCAGATTCAGCAATGACACAAATCCCTGAGGAGAGTCTATCCACGAGTGCTATGTGAAAGCCTGACCTTTCTGATACTGTACTCATAAAGAAGCCTCCTTTCAGCATTTCTGCAGATGTGTGGATGAGCAGCCCAAGTGTACCCGGTGATACACAAATTAAGGATGCCACTTTGGAATTGCAATACTATGAGGGGATATTTGTGTAGCTGATGACAGCACTAATGAGGATGTTGATGACGATGATGTTGTTTGTGTAAGTCTTGCACAGTGGCGGATCCAGGGGGGGGCTTGCTGCCGACAGCTGCACACTGTGCAGGTCCACTCGGCAGTGACAGTGTGCTGCCCGGCTGCTCTGATTGTGTTTTAAACACAATCAGAGCAGCGGGACAGCACACTGCCACTGCCGAGCGAATCTGCACATAGTGTGCAGCCGCCAGCAGCCTTAGAAACCAGAAAGGGGGCGGGGCCTAAATCCCCCCCCCCTAAAATCGCCCCCCCCCCCCCCCTAAAATCACCCGGGGCATATCAATAGTCTGGATCCGCCCCTGGTCTTGCACCAGTGGAAACAGTTCTTGCCAGTGATAAGAAGAAGACCACTGACATGCCTGGGCTTAAGACTAAAAAATCCACCTCTTATGTGTGAAATTATTTTTACGCAAATCCTGACAGTTGTCTAGTCATTTGTAAAGCCACAAGGTAAGGACCTTAACCATCAAGGAACCTCATCCATGTTACGCAATTTGAAATGAGTTCATGGCAAGCTGTTGGGAAAATCTGAAACTTATGCTAAAAAAATAACAAGCAGTCCCGCATCAGCTAGGTCCCTTCTCTCAGCTAGATCCCGGCACCTGCAATCTATACTCAACACCGTCCTCATCAATATCCTCAGTAGCGATCGGAGTTAGTCCTGCATCCAAGTTGCTAAGACTAGATGACTCCTGCATTATCCAGGATTCCTCAGAAGAATTCTTGAGCGTTAGTCCCGCTGCTGCAAGGGGTGGATCTTCATCCCAAAAGAAGACCAAGAAGACGACTACAGGTAGTTTACAACAATTGACTGTTAAACAATCCTTTGCAAGAGGAAGCAAGTATGAAAGCCGTCACCCAGTCACAAAGTGGATCACAGACACCATGGCGACATTGCTAGTATTAGATCTGCGTCCAATATCCACTATTAATGCAGCTGGTTTTAGACAGTTTATTGAGGTCTTGTGTCCCCATTACCAAATTCCATCACAACACCATTTTACTAGAAAAGCTATTCCTCACCTGTACAAGGGAGGTTTTTAAAAATGTAATTATTGGGCTACAAAATGCCATTCTACCCGCTGTACACTGAACCACAAATATGTGGACAAGCGGAACTGGGCAAACTAAAAATTATATGACTGACAGCCCACTGGATTGGCCATTCGCCTTCACCAGCAAGAACAGCAGCAGCATGTACCCAAGTATGTCACATTTGTCAGAGGCAGGCCACTCTGTGTATTACAGACTTCACTAAGAGGCATACAGCTGACAATCTGACAAAAACTAAGGTATGTCATTGCAACATGGTTTATCCCGCTTGGACTCAGGATATGTCACTTCTGATAATGCCATCAATATTGTGAGAGCATTACAGCTGGGTGAATTCCATCACATTCCCTGTTTTGTGCACACAATCAACTTGGTGGTGCAGAGCTTTTTGAAAAATGACAGGGACATGCAGGAGATGCTGTATGTGACTCCTAAAATATCTGGGCATTTCCGGTATTCTGCAACAGTATGTAGGAGATTGCAGCATCTACAAGAACAATTTAATTTGCCCTGCCACCAACTGAAGCAATAGATGGTAACAAGATGGAATTCCACCCTGTATATGCTTTAGAGGATGGAGGAACAGTGAAAAGCCATCCACGCTTACTCCACAAGCCATACCATTGGTGAATGTATTTTACTCAAGTGCAGTGGAGAATACTTTCCATGTTTTGCAAGGTGCTGAAACCATTCAAAGTAGTCACCTGTGAAGGGAGTTCAAACACTGCTAGCTTGAGCCAAGTGATTCCCTTAATTAGACCTTTGGAAAAGCAGCTTGAGAAACTGGAGGAAATGAAACAAAGCAATAACGCCAAGTATGTCGGACTTGTAGATCAAGTACTTTATTCACTTCGCCAGGATCCAAGAGTTATCAAAATCTTGAAAATCGGATCACTACATTGTGACGACTGTGCTTGATCCTCGGTTTAAGAGCTATGTCTTCTCTTTGTTTCCAACTGACCCAGATCTCAAGAGATGCAAGGAGCTCCTTGTGAGCAAGATGACAGCTCAAGTGTTACGTGACAGGACGGCATCTCCTTCAGTTTGTCATTCAACTACTGCTAGGAAAAAAATTAGCTTTCGGAAGAGACCCAGGGATGATGCAGATACTCAGCACAATATTTTGACATCTGGTCAAGTTTAAAAGAATTGACCAAAAACCATGGGACCCCTGCTGTAACTCCACCTGATCCTACTATCAACATCCAAAGGATGGTGGAGGATTATTTTAACAGCAGCATAGAAATAGACACGTCAGACAGTCTCCTTACATTCTGGGAGGAAAAAAAAAGGCAATTTGGAGATCCATGTACCAACTCTCTTTGCAATACCCAAGCTGTCCACCCTCCAGTGTGTACTTGGAAAAAGTTTTTAGAACAGCTGGGAACCTTGTCAGCAATCGGCGTAGGAGGCTATTTCCTCAAAATAGCGAAAAGATCATGTTCATCAAAATGAACTACAATTTCCATGAGGAAGGCCTTTACCGCCAATTACATCAAAGTACAGAGACTTCTGTAATGGTGGATTCCAGCAGGGATGAATTAATAATGTGTGAGGATGATGTACACACTGATGAGGCTGAGGATGACAGCAACAACATCTTGCCACAGTAGAGTTCATTATCAGCACTTTTAGCTTAGGTACCTTAAGCCCACTGTTAGCTTGTTTTGTGGGGGCCCAAGCAATGCGCTATATACTGTTGAGTGCTTTGCAAAACTTAGCTTTCGCCAAGACACCCATTGATGATGCAGATTACTCAGCACAACATTTTGACATCTGGTCTGGTCTACTGTAAAACAATTGACCGAAATTTGTGAAGCCTCTGCCGCAACTCCACCTGATCCTACTATCAACATCTAAAGAATGGTGGAGGATTATTATTATTTATTATTTTATTTTAAGTCAACAGTTTTATTAACAAAGAACAACATTGCTTGCAGAAGTAATGTAAGCATGAATGTCTAAATAGATGAGTATATGTATTATTTCAAACCTTCCACTTTGCTGCAGTTTCATCAGTATTGCACAAAGTGTTTGTAATCAGCACCTTACTGCATAGGTACAGGGGCGCACGCAGCGGGGGTTTCTAGGTCCCCAGAAACCCACCCCTCCGCTAAAGTGCCCCTACATAGCGGCACTGTACTATATAGCAGCCGCGGCACTGTCAAAGAAACGTCCGCGGCGGTGCTGTATTGTATACAAGATCCGATATACTCATGTCAGAGTGATTACAGCCAATTTTTGGACACCTGGCGGGTTTACCCTTCTGAAGTTTGTTTTCAATCATCCTTTAAATTGTTTCTCTCTCGTACGTGTGACCACATGCTTTGTTTTTCACTGGGTTCACTATCTCCAACTGTGTTATAGGACAAGTGAAATTCCCAGTGCTCTGGGAGACGGCAATCTCTTCGTCTTCATCTTCCAAAGCTTCGTCTGGAGGGGCCGGTGACACCCATTTGTTTTCTCAGGTCTCTTAGCTGTTCTTTAAACTGCACATATTTATCATCCTGCTTCAGGGCCTCCCCTCTGTATTATTCTTCTGAAGCGCAGTGTATCTCTCGTGTACATGCTCTCTTAAATTCGGGATCTCATCCGGTGGGTCATGTTTTAACTTAAGTATGGTCTCCTCAACTGCATCTACATATTGGTTTAAATCTCTGTTGCGGTGTATTCCAACATGACGGATTCCATGCTGCCTACATATTCCATGTCACAGTCTGTCTGAAGTAGATCTAATGCCACTCCATTTGTAATATCCATTGCTGTGTCTACATAAGTTTGGCAGTTCTTTAGGGATGAGAGGGAGGCATCCACAGAGGAGAAGGAGATTAAAGATGCAGCACAAGCAGACATGGTTAAATAAAGTAAAATTCATTGACAGCACTGTTGGGCTTAAGGCAGCTATTGGTAGCTTGTTTTGTGGGGTACCAAACCAACCAAGCACTTCAGCCACAAAAGTGGCACTCCTTGACACTGGAGTGCTTGGTTTGTTAAACTGTACATGTAATTTTGAATATCTTACATAAGGGTGGTTGGGAGGGTCCAAGGACAATTCCATCTTGCACTACTTTGCTTTTCAACCACTGCTGTGTGGCAAGGTTTCCTAGATGTGCTATGAACTGCCGTGTGTTTATGTCGTTGCTCTGTCGCTTAGCATCCAGCCAGCTCGCTGCAGTCTTTGTTTGGATGTGTATGAAATTAATATTGTGACCTGTGAGGTGGTCAAAATTAACTGGAAATTACTGAAAATTAATGTTATTGAGGTTAATAATAATGTAGGAACAAAAAATAAGAGCAAAATTATATGATTTTTGCAATTTTTCTAAAAAATACAGATCCAAAACCAAAACCCGGGGGGGTCAGTGAACATCTCTAGTGATTTTTAGAGACTTGGGAGGTCATACCGTATGTAATATTTGTTCAGCCTATCAATTCCCTGTAGCTAGTCAACCTTTTCAGTACCAGTAAATAGGTGGTACCAGTAAATGGACCAATTGATATAAATATATTTCTATGTATTAGCAGGGTCACCGAGCATTGCACGGGTCCAATTTGTAATGTATAGCAGTTTTTACATATTAGCAAATTATTTAGTAAATAGACCAAAAATGCTATTTAGAAATAAAAATGTGTTGCTTTGTCACATTGTCATTATGTCACGTTGTAACAAGGTTTCCTTTCAGTAGTTAAGCAACTGTTTACAACCAAAAAATGTTTTCCATATTTGACTAATAGGTTATTTTTTTGTTACTAAATAACTATAACTATAATAACTAAGATTTGGCAGCTTTACCTTGAGAGCTGTGAAAGATATTTGCCAAACAGACAATCTTCTTATGTCAGGGGCAAACACAGGATTTCTACAGAGGGGTTTCCACATCATGCCACCAATGGGCATGACCAGTATTCATGGGAACAGTGCTGGGCTCCTCTTCAACTCCTCCTATCCCCATCATATAAACAGGTAATTCCTATCCCCATCATATGCATGGGGCAAGCCACCTCAAGCATACAGTGCCCCTGGCTGGGATGGGGGGGTTCCAGGCAAAAAGAACCTCGCCCCAGGTGTGCAGATAATATAAATCTATATCTATATCTCTTTATATATATCTCAGATGTATAAGTCCCAGGCTTTCTGTCTTGTGTGCTTTAAAATCCAGGGAGATTGATTGTGTTTGGGAAGGAGCTTTCTAAAGAGTGTTTGCAGCTACAGGAAAACTGGTATAAGGGTCCTAGGGGTATAAATGGAGGGGGAAAAGTGAGCTCCATTCATAAGGCCCATTCCTGGTCTTCCAAATTACTTATCTGTAGCAGTGCTGGGTAATCAGAAGTTGCACCTGTGCGCGCTAGTAAAAGGCTGCAAGGCAGCTCTCTCCTTCACATGAGAGAGGGTGTTCTTGTGTGTTAAGTTAGTAGTCGGATAGGTTAGGACTTTTGTTGCTGTTTGCTTAGTTTTACAATAAATCTAGCTGAGGCTAGTTAAACTAAAAGACACTAAATTGGTGCAATTTATCTGGCGGAAGTGTGTGAAGTTCAGCTGTCTAACCCCAGGGGCGGTACCCCTAACCCAAATTTTATGACAATATAGAGTACTGTGCAAAGGTTTTAGGCAGGTGTGGAAAAAATGGTGCAAAGTAAGAATGCTTTCAAAGATATATGTGTCAATAGCTTATTTTTTTATCAATTAACAAAATGCAAAGTGAATGAACAGAAGATAAATCTAAATAAAATCAATATTTGGTGTGACCACCCATTGCCTTCCAACAGCATCAATTCATCTAGGTACGCTTGCACACAGTTTTTGAAGGAACTTGTCAGGGAGGTTGTTCCAAACACTTTGGAGAACTAACCACATATCTTCTGTGGATGTAGGCTAGCTTAAATCCTTCTGTGTTTTCATGTAATCCCAGAGAGACTCGATGATGTTGAGATCAGGGCTGTGTGGGGGCTATATCATCAATTCCAGGACTCCTTGTTCCTCCTTACTGAAGATAGTTCTTAATGACATTGGCTGTATAATCCTGCATAAGCAGAACCTAATGGGCAGCATGGTGGCAGATGGGTAGCATTTTTGTTTCACAGCACGCGTGTTCAATTCCAACCAGGGCCTTATCTGTGTGGAGTTTCTCCGGATGCTCAGTTATAGCCAATTTGTGTAGATTGCATTTCAGCTCCACACATGCTGCATCGATCTGATCAACTTACAGGTAGCTACTGTTCAGAAATCCAATGCTAAAACATACAAGGCCCTATACAAAGTTGTTTGAAAACCAGGTGTAATTTATGTGGAAAAAAATCTGCAAGTAATCATAGAGCAGTTACAAATGCTAAGAGGGAAGCTGTTACGGTAACTGAGGGCACCTATCAATCAGGATTGACGCAGGCCTTCCTGGGGCGTGGAGTCTAATGGACAACTCGATCTTCATCAAGAAGCACCGCAAGGCAGGATGAATTTTGACACTGGTAGTCCGCAGGTAGCCCGCAGGTAGCCACTCTCAGGGTAGCCCCCTGATGTGATAGAGGATAGATGGATGGATGCCGCTGGATACACACAGGCAGGTACAGAGGTAGAGGTCAATAAACTAAGCAGGGTGGGATACGCTCTGAGGTGTTAGGGCTCACACCCCAGGTATCAGCTCCTAGAACCGCTTCAGAGGTCTTCCCCTATAAGAACCGCTATTCCTGTAGAGCTAGATGCGCTCACAGGTACTCTGATATCCCCAGGTCTTGTACTCTAGCAGTAGGAGCTGATACCGTGAGAATGTAGCGCTGGTGAATACGCAGAGGTGGAGTGACGATTCCAGCTGAGGATTTGAGGGTGTCAGCAAAACGATAATGCCAAAGTCCAGGCCAGGGTCAAACAGCTCACAGGCAATACAGTAGCGCCAGAATCCAGGCAAAAGATCATGGTCACAAGCAATTAATCAAAGTCAGTACCCAGGCAATAAGTCGGTAACAATAATCAGGATCCAAAAGATAAACAGGGAGCAAGGTCACAGCAGGGTACTATGCAGAGTAGCAGGGACTATAACCGGCAGGGAGGGCTTGCTCCTTCCTGCCTTATATACAGATGTGGCCCAATAGAAAATGTCCAGTGAGCAGGGGGCGTGAACAGCCCAGCTGGGCAATAACTTAATTTTACTTTGCGCGCGCGCCCGCCTGCCCTAGATGCCGGGACGCGGCGCTGTAGCTAGACCGCTGCCTTGGCAACGGCCCGGGACAAAGCGGAAGTGACGTCCCGGTCGTCATGATGACGGCCGGGACGCGGGGGGGCAGGTAGGAGAGAGTCGCGGCAGTGCCTGAAGCCGCCGCAGCTCTTGACATGAGGTACACTGAGCTGAGGACAATCCAGAAAGCGAGGTCAGAAAACAAGCCGGGTCGTATACTCACTGAAGAAAGAAGCACAAGGGTTAATTCAGAAGATGTAGTCAGACAAGCCAGGAGAAATTCACTAGAAGCTGAGAACTAGAAAGCACAGCAGGAGCCAGAAGTAGGGGTTAACAACCTGTTGCTCGGACACAGAGTGTGTCAGTGGATCTTCTATAGTGCAGGGAGTTTCAAACTCCCTGCCCAGAGTCACATGTTCGCAGCACCAAGTAGAAAGTAAACAAGTGAGTGCTGTGCTCTGGAGTACGAAACAAGTAAGTTCTTACATTACTCTCCCCCTCCCCCCGGGGTGAACCCCAGGCACCCTATACAGGCTTATACATAATTTTTTTATGAAACCTTCTCAGGAGATCAGGTTCGTGCAAATATTTAGCAGAAATCAAAATACCATTCTTCAGATCCATAAACTTTCCAGTTGACCAAAAATTGAAGACCACATCTAGAAGTGCGAGAGTTTAGGATTTCGTTGACCTCATACTCTTGATCTTGTATAGAAACAGCCACAGAAGGTTTTTAGAGAAAGAAAATGTGTTAATTACAAGTGGTTTTAGAAGAGAAACATGGAAAATGTTGGGTATCTTCAGTGTGGGAGGTAATTCTAGTCTGAATGCAACTGGGTTGATGGCCTCCAAGATTTTAAAGGGATCAATATTTCAAATTTCCTGGAGGGGACCAAAAGGCGTAAATTCCAAGTGGATAGCCACACTATCTCCTGGGGAGAGAAGAGGAGTGGGTCGCCTCTTCTTATCAAAAGATCTCTTACTTAGGGTAGAGGTTTGAAACAGCTTTTGCTTGATTTGACACCACTGAGAGTAATAATTCTGTAAGGGAGAATCCACTGCGGCCATTCCAGATGATGGCAGCTTAGAGAAAAGCGGAAGTTTAGGATGGAATCCGTGCAGCGCAAAAAATGGAGATAAAGAGGTAGCTTGATGGCAATGATTGTTATGCGCGAATTCAGCCCATAGTAAAATATCAACTCCATTGTCCCGTACAGCGGAGATATATCACCTAATGAACTTTTCAAGTTCCTGGTTGGTTCTCTCTATCAAGCCATTGGTCTGAGGGTGATAGGCGCAAGAAAAAATTTAATTTGATACCACAGGTGTGGCAGAAGGCTCGCCAGAATTTTGCCACAAATTGAGACCACCGGTTGGATACTATGATATCTGGAAAACAGTTAAGACTTAATATTTCCTTAATAAATATGTGAGCTAGCCCAGGGGCTGATGGCAATTTCTATAATGGAATAAAATGTGCTGCACGTGAAAAGAGATCCATGACTACCCAGACTACGGAACATCCCTTGGAACAAGGCAAATCAGTGATCAAATCCATTGACAGGTGACTCCATGGTCGGTCAGGTATAGAAAGAGGATGAAGTAGTCCATAAGGATTCTGTCAGGGAACCTTGTTTTGTGCACAGATGAAGCATGAAGAAACTAATTACTCCACATCTGAATGCAAAGAAGGCCACCAATGACTGCGCAGAATTAGGTCTTTTGTTTTCCTAGCATCGTAATGTCCAGCAAAGCAAGAAACACGAGCCCAACGAAGAATTTTTAGGTGCAGATGAGGTGGAATGAAAGTTTTCCCATGAGGAATTTTAAGCTGTGCAGGAGCGGTAGCCACGATGCACTCTGGATAAAGATTAGGTCTGCTGGTTTCCTGGGGCCTGATTCATTAAGGATCTTAACTTAAGAAACTTCTTATTTCAGTCTCCTGGAGACTGAAATACTGAGTGTTTTTTTCATGTAGCACACAAATACTTGATAGCTTATTTGTACACAGAAATTTAAAGTTGATATGTGTGTGCTGCATGAAAAAACAGTCAGTATTTAACTTATGTGCAAAACAGAAAACTAATTTACACCCCTTGCATTGTAACATGGTTTTGTCCAGGAGACTGAAATAAGAAGTTTCTCAAGTTAAGATCCTTAATGAATCAGGCCCCTGGTCTTTGGTGTCAGTAGGATCAAAGGAACGGAACAGGGCATCAGCTTTTCTATTTTTGGAGCCTGGCCTGAAGTGTAATGAGTATATCAAAGCAGGAGAATAATAGGGACCACCAGGCTCGCCGAGGGTTTAAAAAGGAAGCAGATTGAAAATAGATAAGATTCTTATGGTCTGTATAGATGGTTATGGGGAACTTATACTTCAATAAACTTCCTTCAAGTCTAATGAAGGACAGGCTTTGTATTTTACCATGAGATCAGCTGTTGAAAACTCAAACTGATTTGGTATTTGTATTTACAGTAAATATACTGTGCGGCTTAATGCTAGCTATTGTTCCTCCCTTTCTAGCACCTGCTGTTACTTATCAATTGATTGAGCAACCCCCATTTTGTTTATTATTGTCTGTGAGTCATGTTTGGGATCAGTAGCTGACAGGGAGAGCTAGTCGCGGAAATTTTGGTGGCTTTTTGGGTATCTGGTAAGTTAGCTCTCAAATGAAAAAGTATATTCTTTGTTTAGAGTTAGGACTACCCTATTCGCAGAAGCGCCTTGCTGTGGCTTATCAAATATAAATGCAAATTATCGTAAATAAAATGATAATGTGTATGTAACTAAGACTTTTGCATTTTATTTACTGGTTGACAGCAGTTTGCCAGTGTGCATTGTAATAAATATATTCAATATATATAACTCCTCTTTCCAGAATTTACAATCAAGGTTTGGTCTGAAAGTCTACAGTGACGAAAATTCCTAAGAGCGTAACATGTTGTTTATGTGCTAGCTTCAATATAACCATAATATAATTTACAAACCTTTGCATTGGAGAATAAACGCAACCTATACAGTAATCAACCAACGTCACCCTTGAAATATGGAAGTCACATTTATTACAGTCGACAATTTAAGTGGCGCAATGGAAACTTTTCATAATTCATATCAGCCTTCTAGTTGCAACCAATCTCTACAGGCACAGCACTGGACTCATTTTCACAAGGACAAAAAGCAATACACATCAAGAAGATCAATATTATTAAAATAAAGGACGGGAACACTAGTTGAAATGAAAATGCAAGACAAGTATGCCTTCCACGTTCATTATTTGAGGATGTATAAGAAAGAAAAAAAAAGAAAAGAAGAATCAATAGATTTTTTAGATCAAGTTATTTCAAATAAATACAACAGAAGCAGTGTGAATAAAGGATGAACAGAGAAAAATACATTTATAATTCATTGCATAAATACAGAATTGAGTATATGAAAACAACATTTTAAATCTACTTTGTACAAATATACTTATTGTGCAGCATAATCTAAAAGTTTACAACTTTCCCTCCATGGCACCTTATACTACAGAGGTCAAGCATGGGTATATCTAAGTACCCTTCCCAGAGCCCATCTTTTCTAATCTTAGCTTGCAGGAGCGGAGAAAGGAAGAGGGAAAATGTCCAGTGCACTCCTGGATTAAGCACTAGTCACAGTCACTACAAGTGCCTGGAATCCCCCACATCAATATATATTGTCCAGAAGATGCTGAGAATAGAATGAGAAAAACAAAAAAGGGAGTATAGTACCACCGAAAATCAGAGCCCTTTAAAGGCAAAATCTAGTTTATAGAATATACTACAGCAAGATTCATATATGCCTTATACATGTGTGTATATAATATGTATTCTGGATTCTGGTATTAACAGAAAACCCACTGCATGCTTTCCTGGCATTTTCAGTTAATAGCGAAAGAGCCCTAAATAGTGAGTATCTGGGGACCTTCCACACTCCACTAATCGCGGTGCTATCAGGGCCCTTCAGGTGATCCAAGAGAAATGTCAAGGGTTCCGGCTTGGGTTTCCCATTGTCTCTGATACCACTGCAGTTTGAGGTGATAATGAAACACTAAGTGCATGCACAAACTATAATGAAGAAGCACACCAGTAAGTGTGAACAGGACTAATTAGCGGCCTGTCATAGGTCATCCCTGGTCCTCCCAATTACGCACCCTCTCAGTCACCATTTAAAGAGGTTTTTCATTATTTATTTGTCATTTCTGTATTACAGAATTTCTACATGCAGCCATTTTCCTGGGGCTCCGGTTAGTGGGAGAGGCCCCTTTATAAAAGTCTTTCCTAGGTGGTAATGCAGCAACGGTTTCTTTAAATGACTGCTGCAAAAATTGTTTTTCTGCACTGGAGTGTATGACACGCACATTAATTCAGTGTAGATTATTTTCAAAATCAAGCTGCAAAATGCAAACTAAAATTCATGAAATTTCAGTGGAGGCGAGAAGGGCATTGATAAGTCACTCCTGTGATACACAGAACGAAAACAAATGCATTATATGAAAACACAAAAGGGACACAAAAGACTGACTGTGGAAATTCCAGAGACAAAAGACATGTACAAACTCTCAATTCTTATCATGTTTGTGGTCATAAAAGGGGATGTCCTCCTCTGGGGCTGGTTTTATAAACTCACCCTATCTTTGGATGCTCCTCCCAGTGAAATCTAGATTGTAAGTATTGTTGCCTTCATTTTTTGAAAGGGAACAGGCTTACCTCAGGAAACCGTAGCACCTGATTGGATGGGTGTACTATTCTAATCAGGTGCCACAGTCCGGATAAATGGTCTAATTCTCTTTGTATTCCCCAGGTATCAGTACCTGAAGATGTTTCAATCTTCTGCAAGCAATATCTCAGTAATTATTGGGGCTCCAATATTTTACTATCCCAAACATTCAGTTTGTATTAAAAATACCAATGGAGGTGAACATTTACCTTAATCTTTCAAAATTTCAACTACTTATAATGTATGGAACAGCAATGATTTCTGCATTGCAGAGTGACAATGGTCAGGTTTAAAACTCTTTAATGCTGAAGTAACATGTTAATAGATTTAAGCTTTGAAAGTATTCATTCTTCACTAATGAGAAGAAAATCTATATTACTTGCAACATGTATTATATATCTATAAATATATCTATCTATATATAAACACTGGCTTGATGGTACTTTTCCAAAAACAGCTAGTGTGATGATTATTGTTCTAATTATTTATATAGATACAAATATTTACACACACTGGGCCTGATTCATTAAGTAAAGTAAAGCAGAAAAAATTAGTAACTTTGAACCTTGGCAAAACCATGTTGTATTGGAGGGGGAGGTAAATTTAAAATGGGAGGACAGGTCTATAATTGGAATAAAGCATGTCCTAGATCAACTTTGATGTCAGTGTAAAAATAAATCAAGTATTTGCGTCCTACATGAAAAAACAGCCAGTATTTGCAAAACAATCTCATTTGTACTAGAGATGAGCGGGCTCGGATATCTGAAATCCGAGCCCACCCGAACGTTGCCGATCCGAGCCGGATCCGAGACAGATCCGGGTATTCCTGCCAACTGCAAAACTGAAACCGAGGCTCTGAGTCATAATCCCGCTGTCGGATCTCGCGATACTCGGATCCTATAAATTCCCCGCTAGTCGCCGCCATCTTCACTCGGGCATTGATCAGGGTAGAGGGAGGGTGTGTTAGGTGGTCCTCTGTCCTGCTATATCTCGTGCTGTGCTGTGCTGGGGAAATAACAATGCCCTTAGGACACAGCACAGCACGAAAAATTGTAAAAAAAGTTATAAATTTTTTTTTTTAAAAAAAGAATTATAAAAAAAGGAAAATTAAAAAAAAATATCCAAAAACAATCCTGCAGTATAAGTCCATTGGTACTGCAATATTACAAAGTTCACTGATTCTGCAGAATAGACTGGAAATTAGTGGAAATGATTGTTATTGAATGTTATTGAGGTTAATAGAAGCGTAGGAGTGAAAATAAACCAAAAAACTTGATTTTAACACTTTTTATGTTTTTTTCTAAATAAATCCGAATCCAAAACCTTAAATCCGAACCAAAACCTTTCGTCAGGTGTTTTGCGAAACAAATCCGAACCCAAAACCTCAAGCAAATCCGAATCCAAAACACGAGACACCAAAAGTGGCCGGTGCACATCCTTAATTTGTACCGCTTGCATTGCAACATAGTTTTGCCGAGGTTCAAAGTTACTAATTTTTTTGCTTTACTTTCCTTAATGAATCAGGTCCACTGTGCTCAGTGTATATAATACATTAATACTAAATAATACTATTAATAAACTTACAGACAGGGTTGATTTGTTTTTCGAAACACACAGAAATGCAGTTCTGGTACCACATTTGGACCCATAGGGGAGAATTCAATTGACTGCGTTACTCATGAGAGTAATGTGGTCTGCGCACTATTACCGTTACTACACTATTACCGTTACTACACTATTACCGTTACTACGGTAATAGTGTGATTACCTTTAGTATGGTAATTTCAAAGCTGAATTTTGCTTGCGGCCAGAAATCTGAGTTAAAATTACCATGCTTACAGTCATAGTGTGCGGGCCACGTTACTTTCATGAGTGCCGCAGTCAGCTGAATTTCCCCCATAGTTTTTAATATTGGATTCGCATTTTTTATTTCCTCCCAGCATACATTATTATTTTGAGCCCCACTTCTTTTTATTTCAGATCCACTTTTTGTCTTTATCTACAAATGTAGCACTACTTATGGATATTGTATACATAGTATTTATCAATACCGTATTGTATATGCTGCGCACTGTGTGAGAAGAGAAGTGTGTTTATATCTGCTGTCTGAAGAGATCAATGGGAAATTAATTGTGGGGCAGGGAGAAAATGAATTACATGGGAGAGGGTGAGTGGGAAAGGAAATAAACAGTGGTCGAGGAGGATTTTGTAACTCAATCCTACACAACCAGGACATTCTTTCAACTGCAGAGACAGTTTGGAGGCACGCAATGTAGGGAAGCATGAAGGAGAAGCCGCATGCAGTAAACAATCCTTGAGTGGTATAACACAGGCTATTAGGATTGTATGGTATATGCAGACAATAGCCAAGTGTCAGGCTTGCTGAAGACTACAGATGCTCAGGCTCCACTAACCGGTATTAGCGCCACTGAACTAGCGGGTGCGGAGTCTAACGTACCCCTGGTATTCACCAGGGACCCCCGCAAGGAGGTTTGGGCTTAGCTGCACAGGGCACGCAGGTCGCAGTCCTACTAGCCAGTTGCCGATGTAGTGCTAGAGAAAGGTCAAACTGTCCAAGTCAGAAGCCAATCGGGAATACACAGTGCCAAAGGGTGATCTGAAGAGCACTCAAGCAGGCCAAGGTCGTAGGAGCAGAACAGGGGCTGAATCCGGGAGAATAGTCAACAAGCCAGTCACAATAGGAACAATAGCACGATCCAGGAGGGTAGTCAGGGAAGCCAGATCAGAACCAAAGTAGAAGCAATAGGCAAGTAGATAATACTAGATGCAGGGGACATGGTACTCTGGCACCCCAATGGTGCCAGAGCAGAGTTTAAATAAAGGCAGGGATAGGCGGAGGAGCATGGGGGCAATCAGACACGCTGACCGCCAGATAGGAAGCGCCCTATTGAACAGCAACGAGCATGCGCGCCCGACAGGGAGAGAATGGCCGGGAGCTCGCTGCATGCCTGTTGCTTGGCAACAGGATGCCAACAGCCGAGTCTATCAGGCGGCCGTCCCTGCACAAGAGAGGAACAGCGGGAACGGCGCCTGACAACAAGATGCCCCCCAGTGGGCCATGTTAAAGATAGCCGCAATTGGGCTATGTGTTTTGTTAAAGATGGCCACCATTGTGTCACATGCTTTGCTGATAGGTGCCAAGATACTCCAGATAAGGGAATTGTAACTAAATCTGTGATACACATAGTGAAATCTGAGTTCCATACATTCATACACAGACAGGAAAGGCACATAACCAGCCTCGGACTGGCCTATGTATATTATACGTAAATGCAATTAATTTATTGCAGGGCTGTCTAGAGGGAGGGAAATAGGTTTATTAAATGGAAATACTATTACATTAATGTTGGGGCTGGAGGAGGGCGTATTATTTGTGGGTCCTATTGATTTAACGCCAGGGCTGGTTGGAATTTTCTAAATGTACCCATTATTTTTTTCCAAATAGGGCCCTCAACATTCCAGGATCCGGACAAGCCACAACTAAAGAAACCAGCAACCACAGGTGGTAAAAGTGACAAGAACAGGCAGGTCAAATCAAATGTTCTGAGTCTAGTGCAGGCTTGGCTAACCTGTGGCACTCCAAGTGTTGTGAAATTACAAGTCCCAGCATACACTTACAGCAATAAGCTGTTGTATATTGGCAAAGCATGCTGGGGCTTGTAGTTTCACAACACCTGGAGTACCACAGGTTAGCCAAGCCTGGTCTGGTGGGATAATCTGTTCTGCCCAATCTAAGGGGCAGGTCAAGACTGTGTACTGTTTATACACACACTGCATTCTTTATATACTACACCAGTGATGGCTAACCTATGACACTCCAGGTGTTGTGAAACTACAAGCCCCAGCATGCTTTGCCATTAGATAACTAGCTGATAGCTGGCAGAGCATGCTGGGACTTGTAGTTTCACAACATCTTGAGTGTCACAGGTTATCCATCACTGTACTACACTATGGTGCTAGCTGTCCTTCGTGGGCTGACCACTCCCCCTCTAGTGTCTGGTCTCGCCTTTATGATGGTTGGCCACACCCCCTCTGGTGGGCCACTAGCGTTGCAGTTCCTGGTGGGCCCTTCATATCCCAGTCAGACACTGCACATAACATATTGGGGGGAAAAAAAACAATTGAAGGCGGCAATGCATTGTATTTTAATGTAAAATATATTATGCTTTCTACATTTATTATATGTGTAAAGGCCAGGCCCGGCGCTCCCATTAGGCAACCTGTCAGCGATTTGGGACAGAAGTGCAGCGGCGGAGGGGCGCCTGCTGCTATTTTGTAATGGCCGCCGCCGTCCTGTTCTTTATCCGATCTGATGCGCCCTCACATACCTCTCCCGGAGTTAAACATCTGAAATATGACGTTATACCAGGAAGTGCAGAGGGATCTGGGTAATGTAGTTTTATGGTTTCCTCTTCTCCTTTGAAATTTTGCCTAGGGCGCCGATAACGCTAGCAACGGCCCTGGTAAAGACTATTGAAAATACCTATTGTTAATAAGAATAGATATATTAAATTATATTTTGTGGAAAATATTTATAGAACATTATTCCCTGTATTATACTGTGCATATCAGAGTAAATTGAGCAGATATTGAAATACAGCTGGTTTTAAAATAGAAACTACCCTTTCTGAGTGGCAATTAATGAAGGTAGGTATTAAATGGCCATTAACATATTTACCTCACCACTGGACTCTCAGTGCTAACAGAGAGCAATAACAGACTCTCAGAAATAGCACCATTTTATCACCCTTTTACAGTTACATTACGTCCATGAGATGGACAAGTCCCCCTCTAAAATCCAGCATTCGGAAATCCCCCTCTAGAAATCCAGTATTTCGCCCTGCAGCCTGTGAACAGACCTTGTATATCTATACTGAGCCTATTATCTTGCCTTAGATGTAGCTGCACAACTACAGAATTGTAAACAACCTTAACCTGGTGGTCCTTGAATTTTCAATTTAGCAAATATAAGCAATGGGGACTCCTGCATCATGAACTAGAACCTGACTGTTACATAAGCCTACCCCCAACAGTTACATTTTCCAAAATACACTACTGGTTTACAGAGGCTAAAGTCAGAGCCAGATCCATACTAAATTCACACAAGCACACCCGGACCCACACTAGATTCACACAAACACACCCGGATCCCCCACACAAACACACAAGGGTCCTGTAGAATATAATTATGCTTTTGAATTATTCATGGATCCAGCAGAGTCTGTGTGTTTTGGTTAGTTAGGCATTGATCTGCGTGCATTACCACGAATTAGGCATAAATTCTGGTGTGTTTATGGTAATTATGTATGGATCCAACATAAACGTGGATTTTTTATGTTAACTAGCCTTGGATCTGGGTGTCTGTTTGAATGAGGTATGGACACTATTTATGTAGGCATGTGTGAAGATACCAAGTTTTCTGGCCCAATTCTAACCACTTCACGCTGGCTGGTGGTGCCTTACTATGCCAGGGAAGCCTACCCCTGTACTTCCTAAGGTTCATATAGTCACTCAGGCAAATTCAGTTAGAAAGTAAAATAATACATTTATTGTAATAAAAACAAATCACTAGAATATTATATATACACAGTAAATAAATGTCAGGCAGGTTCACCACATTATCTGTCCCTTACACCACTAGAATTACAGTCACCTGGCTGTCCTTACTTGACCCATGGATCTGCCAATGTATTTCACTGGTAGAGAACAGCAACTCAAGACCAGGGGCTAGATTTACTATACGGTGGGTTTGAAAAAGTGGAGATGTTGCCTATGGCAACCAATCAGATTCTAGCTTTCATTTATTTAGTGCATTCTACAAAATGACAGCTAGAATCTGATTGGTTGCCATAGGCAACATCTCCACTTTTCAAACACGCAGTTTAGTAAATATACCCCCAGATCTTGCACCTTCCAGGAATCAAATCACAGAATGAACATCCCCCCCACTGGAGTGGCTCCTAATATTTAGAGGGGTTGGAGGGGGAGTGGAGATTAGCTGTGCTTCCACAGAAGCCCCCTGCTGGGTTGCTGACAAAATGTCTGGACTAGTCCTATGGAAAACAATGGATAATAATTGGCCTCCCCACCTCCAAAGATATGGTAGCAGTCAGCCCCTCCAAAAATTAACCCCTTACACTACTTTGTGATTTCACATGGTCCCCGGTTGTTCCTTGCTGCCTGTAGAGAAAGGAGGGGAGAATGAAAGTAGCAACAGCCCCCTCACCTGAATCCTGGAATCTCATCCTTACCCATAACCCACCAGGCTTTACTTTAAGAACAATGAATAACAGCTTCACTGCAACATCAACAATATACAATAAACAATATACATATTTACAATGCGCTACAATGTCCCCTTATCCACATGTAATTAGACAATGCAGTTGTACTCTGTTGAGCTGGGGAACAAAAGCAAGGGCTATAAAAAGTACATGCTATAATCCACATTTTGTGAGAAACGAGGGACAGGCTGGTTAAGGTGTTATCAAGATCGTTTCATCACAGTATGTTTGTGCGAAGTAGGAATGCATCCAGCAGGACTGTTCGTGTTTCTTTCCCAATTTAGCGTGTCTCCGGGTGTGGTTCTTTTCCAATTTAGTGTGGCTCCAGATGATTTTGTGGGAATTTAGTGTGGATTGGACTTTAAAAAGGTAAGCTAAAAAGGCCACATTGTTTTTCAGCTCTGAACCTAATCCAAAAGGTAAAATGTTAACAGGTTAGGCACAGTTCAAAACTGCTCCATCAGAGCTATTAAAGCCATGTGTGACATTTACAGAAGAGTTTATATTCTTTTTAATGTAACAGAATGGTTTGTTTTTTTCTATGTAAGCGCCAAACACTACAATAAGTTTTTAAAAGCAATTGTAGCTACACAAATACATCCATGTGGCACATTTTCTTCTTCACATTGACACTTTCCTTAAATGGATTAATCTTAGGGATAGGCAAACTGTAGGTATAAATGAGCATATAATTGGTGTGTTCTGGGACTAATGTGTTTGGATTTAGACATTGAACTAGACTTCAAGAGGTCTTATGGATTATTGTTGACTTGGATGACACCACAGTGTTCCAAAGTGCTGGACAGAAGGGAAAACAGAGCATGCATTAAACCGGTAAACAAAATAAATGAAGATGTGAAAACAAAGAGTAGGCAAAGCCCCGCTTGTGAGAGTTTACAATCTAGTGGGAAAGGGCAAAGTGGAGACAAAAGGAGTGGTGTGGCTCAGAATGGAGACTGTAACAGTAGCGAGGGTGTACCAGTGCGATGGGTGAGAGTAGGGCATGCTCTAGTAAGTGCTTGAAAAAGTCTGCAGAGGCAGACGAAACACGTTGCAGAGAGGAATTTTTATTCAGCGAGGAGATCGTGAGGATGATTACAGCTTTTGTGCACAAAGCTATTCTCCGATTTTGCTTTTAAGAGGAACCACTGTTACTGGAGGCGATTTTCTGTCCGAACAGACTTGGTGCGCACCATTCAAAGAAACAGCCGAACTCAAGAGCCGCTGGAGCGGTAAAGAGGCGAGTGATTTTCTTTCCTTTTCCCAGAAGCGGGTAAGCTATTTTTGCCTATAATACATCGTGGGCTATTACCTCTTGTCACGAATACTCACCTCTCCTCGTTCCCCCGCCGCTCCTTTGGACCCGGAAGCCGCACTTCCGGGTCCGGCGGTCACGTGATCGCTACCTAGGGCGATCACGTGATCGCTACCCCAGGGCTGGGAAATCAAATTGGATACACTATAAAAACATAGCTCTGACACTTGGTGAGTGTCAGAGCAACTTACCTGTTCCTGGCTCCTGATTCCTGTGTCCTCCTCGTTCCTGCTTCCTGTGTGCTTGATTTTCTGTGTACCGAACCTGCTTGCTGACCTCCCAGATTGCCTGTGCCCCTGACCCGGATTGCCTCACGCTCCTTTCGCTATACGTTTATCTGCCTTCCTGTGTACCGACCCGGCTAGCTGACCACCCTCCTGTTCTGGTGACCCGTGTACCGATCCGGTTTGTTTGACTCAGAGACTGCTTCCTGATTCTGTCTTCATTGCCTGCCTGTGTACCGACCCGGCCTGTCCGACTACTCTCATCTTGCTCCTACTCCGTTGTACTACATCTTGGGGCAAACCTGAGGACCGCAACCTGCGACTCCTGGCAGCAAAGCCCAGCCCGCCTTGCGGCGGTTCTTGGTGAATACCGGGGAGATCGTTAGACTCTGCACCTCAGGTGAGCCAGCGTTAATCAAGATTAGTAGTGAATCCAGTAAATCCGTTAGTTTGCTCTGACCATGGATTCAGCGGTCAAAGATCTCCTGGAGCATTTAGTGGGTAGAATGGACAAACAGGAGGCAAACCAAGAGCAACTTTTAAAATTCCTCCAGAGCCTATCTACTCGGCTGGATGTTGTTCAGAACACCTTAGTGGCCACCGGCCCTCCTGTACCTGTGATTGCGGCAGAGCCCCCCCCCCCCCCCGCTCAGCAGCAGCAGCTTCTTCCTCCCAAGTACGGATGCCTAATCCGCATAAGTTCGACGGAGACCCTAAACTTTGCAGAGGATTCCTGAACCAATGCTCCATCCACTTTGAACTGTTGCCGGGGAATTTTCCTTCTGAGAAGGCTAAAGTGGCCTATGTGATATCACTGCTCTCTGGTCAAGCCTTAGCGTGGGCATCCCCGTTATGGGAGCGGAATGATCCTATCCTGCATAATTTCTCCACCTTTTTATCCACCTTTAGGAAGATTTTTGATGAACCCGGAAGGGTTTCCAATGCCGCTGCTGGGTTATTGCGTCTCCGCCAAGGGAACCAGTCTGTGGGGCAGTATGCGGTCCACTTCAGAACTATGGCCTCTGAACTCCGCTGGAACGATGAGGCTCTAGTAGCTACATTCTGGCAGGGTCTTTCGGATCGAATTAAAGACGAGCTGGTGTCTCAGGAACTCCCTGCATCTTTGGACGATCTTATCTCCCTCTGTGTTAAGATTGACTTACGATTCAAGGAGCGTAGTTCTGAGAAGGAACAGTCTCGTCGCAGTATGATCCGTCTAGCTCCCAACTTCCAAACACCTGTTCTTCCACCCGAGGAACCGATGCAATTGGGAAGGACCCGCCTATCGGCTGAAGAGAGAGAGAGAAGATTCCGAAACAAATTATGTTTATAGTGTGGAGAGAGCGGACATCTTTTGAACTCTTGTCCCAAATGTCCGAGAAACGACAGGGCCTAACGTGTTCAGGAACTGTGTTGTTAGGTCTCCTTATTTCATCTCCCTCAGTTCCTTATTGTAATGATTGTGTCACCATTCCCATTTCCTTACAGTCTGGACAATATACCTTTTCTCAGTCCGCACTCCTTGACTCCGGAGCAGAGGGGAATTTCATTTCGGCTGCCTTGGTAAAGCAATTCTCTATCTCCACGCAAGCTCCAGAACAACCTATCTCCCTTTTAGCCATCAATGGGGGAAGAATTCCTGAAGGTTCTATCTTCTTACGCACCACTCCTCTTCGTCTCCAGATTGGAGCCCTACATCAAGAGACTATCTCCTTCTTCGTCATCCATAAGACTACCAATCCTGTTATCCTTGGACTTCCGTGATTCCGTCTCCATTCTCCTAATGTGGATTGGCAGTCCGGCCATATCGTATCCTGGGGACAACATTGCTTTAATCATTGTCTATCAAAGGTAGTTCCAAAGGAAGATCCCAAATGCCACAGGAGGTTACCCTTGGCACTCCTTCCTGAACCCTACCAAACCTTTCCCGATGTCTTTTGTGAACAGGAGGCCACCAAACTCCCTCCACATAGAATTAGGGACTGTAATATAGATCTCATTCCCGGTAAACCGGTACCCCGAGGCAGAGTGTATCCACTTTCCGTTCCTGAATCTAAGGCAATGGAGGATTATGTCCAAGATAATCTGGGAAAAGGCTTTATTCGAAAATCCTCTTCTCCTGCTGGGGCAGGTTTTTTCTTCGTAAAGAAGAAAGACGGGGGCCTCCACCCTTGTATTGATTATCGAGGCCTAAATGCCAACACCGTAAAAAATCGGTACCCTTTACCACTAATCTCAGAATTATTTGATCGTATAAAGGGGGCTACCATTTTTTCTAAATTGGACCTCAGAGGAGCCTATAATCTGGTGCGCATTAAAGAGGGAGACGGGTAGAAGACTGCCTTCAACACTCGGGACGGGCACTTTGAATACTTGGTCATGCCTTTTGGATTGTGCAATGCCCCAGCTGTTTTTCAAGGTTTCATGAACGAACTTTTTCAAAACCTATTATATCAATGCGTGGTCATCTACCTGGATGATAGCCTCATCTTCTCCCAAGACTTAGTATCACATCACAAACATGTCTTGGAGGTTCTGTCTCGTATTAGAAAGAATCATCTATATTGTGAATTAGAAAAATGTATCTTTGAACAGAGACAAGTTCCTTTCTTAGGTAATATTATCTCCGGCACGGGATTGCAAATGGATCCTACCAAGTTAAGAGCCATACTAGATTGGCCTCAACCCTCGGGCCTTAAAGCTACACAACGGTTCCTAGGGTTTTCCAATTACTACCGCCAGTTCATTAAAGGATATTCTACTTTGGTGGCACCCATCACTGCCTTAACCCGTAAGTCTGCGAATGCCAAAGTATGGATTGAAGAGGCCACCCAAGCCTTTGCTACTTTAAAATCTCTCTTTTCCTCAGCACCCATCCTCCAACAACCTGACTGTTCTCGCCCGTTCATTCTAGAGGTGGACGCATCCTCTATAGGTACGGGAGCAGTACTCTCTCAATGAGATGCTACCGGTAAACTACATCCGTGCGGATTCTTTTCCCGTCGCCTGCTACCTGCTGAAAAGAACTACGGTATCGGTGACAAGGAGCTCCTAGCCATCAAATTGGCTCTTTCTGAATGGAGGCATCTCCTGGAAGGAGCCCAGTTTCCTATCACCATCTATACTGACCACAAGAACTTACTATATTTACATACCGCACGCTGCCTAGATCCTCGACAAGCAAGATGGTCCTTATTTTTCTCCCAATTTGACTTCAACATTTCCTTCCGTTCTGGATCTAAAAATATCAAGGCAGATGCTCTATCTCGCTCATTTGATCCTGCTGACTCTGAACCCTTGGAGGAGAATAAATTTATTCTGGATCCCAGACGAATATTGGCAGCAACTCATATCAAAAAGACCTGTCCTCCTGGCAAGACCTTCATTTCTGCACCTCTTCGCATCAAACTCCTACGATGGGCTTATCGTTCTCTCTTCTCAGGTCATGCTGGCATTCGTAAAACTTGGGCCTTGTTATCTCGCAACTACTGGTGGCCTTCCATACGGGAGGATGCAAGGTTTGTGTCTTCATGTTCCATATGTGCCCAACACAAGACCCCCAGGAGGAGGCCTTATGGTCATTTACTTCCATTACCAGTTCCTGATTACCCATGGTCACAAATCTCCATGGATTTCATTACGGATCCACCTCCCTCCAAATCTTGTACAGTGATCCTAGTGGTCACGGACCGCTTTTCCAAAACTGCCCACTTCATTCCACTGAGAGGTCTTCCATCTTCCTCCTCGTTGGCTGACATTTTTATCAAGGAGATATTCCGCCTTCATGGTTGTCCTCTTCACATTGTCTCCGATCGAGGATCTCAGTTTATATCCAAGTTTTGGAGATCGTTTTGTCACAAATCTGGAATCAAGCTTGATTTTTCCTCTGCATATCACCCCCAATCTAATGGCCTCACAGAGAGAACCAACCAGGAATTGGAGAAATTCTTAAGAATATTCATCTCTGCCAATCAAGACAACTGGGTAGATCTCCTTCCATGGGCTGAGTTTGCCCATAATAATCATTTCCACGAGGCTCTCTCTAATTCTCCTTTTTTCGTTCTCTATGGCTGTCATCCTAGACTACCCACCTTTTCCCAAATTTCTGCTTCTGAAGTTCCTGCAGTGGACTTATTATTTTGTAACTTCTCTCATATCTGGGAACAAACCAAATCAAGTCTCAGAGAGGCTATCACTTGTTCTAAGGAAGCCTATGATAGAAGGAGAAGAGCCGGGCCTAATTTCTCCATCGGTGATAAAGTCTGGTTATCTACACAGAACATTTGTCTAAAGGTTTCCAGCAAGAAATTTGCTCCCAGGTTTATTGGTCCTTTTACCATCTCTGAGATCATCAATCCAGTAGCTTTCAGACTAAGCTTACCACGTTCTCTACGTATTCCAGATGTTTTTCATGTGTCGTTGCTGAAACCAGTAGTTACTAACAAGTTTGCCACCCCTCCTAGGGCTCCTCCCCCTGTTATTATTCAGAATCAGGGTGAATATGAAGTAAAACAGATCCTGGACTCCCGTAAAAACAGAGGTGCTGTGCAATTCCTAGTAGACTGGAAAGGATATGGTCCCGAGGAACGCTCCTGGGTAAGAGCAGTCGACCTGCATGCTCCCTGTCTACTCAAACTCTTTCATAAAATATTTCCCTGTAAACCTGTGTAGGTGTCCGGAGTCCACCTTTAAGGTAGGGGGTACTGTCACGAATACTCACCTCTCCTAGTTCCCCCGCCGCTCCGTCGGACCCGGAAGCCGCACTTCCGGGTTCGGCGGTCACGTGATCGCTACCCCAGGGCTGGGGAATTCAAATTGGACACACTATAAAAACATAGCTCTGACACTTGGTGAGTGTCAGAGCAACTTACCTGTTCCTGGCTCCTGATTCCTGTGTCCTCCTCGTTCCTGCTTCCTGTGTACCGAACCTGCTTGCTGACCTCCCAGATTGCCTGTGCTCCTGAACCGGATTGCCTCACGCTCCTTTCTCTATACGTTTATCTGCCTTCCTGTGTACCGACCCGGCTAGCTGACCACCTTCCTGTTCTGGTGACCCGTGTACTGATCCGGTTTGTTTGACTCCGAGACTGCTTCCTGATTCTGTCTTCATTGCCTGCCTGTGTACCGACCCGGCCTGTCCGACTACTCTCATCTTGCTCCTACTCCGTTGTACTACATCTTGGGGCAAACCTGAGGACCGCGACCTGCGACTCCTGGCAGCAAAGCCCAGCCCGCCTTGCGGCGGTTCTTGGTGAATACCGGGGAGATCGTTAGACTCCGCACCTCAGGTGAGCCAGCGTTAATCAAGATTAGTAGTGAATCCAGTAAATCCGTTACACCTCTAGACACCATTCTCTTCTCCCAGAAGCGGGTAAGCCATTTATGCCCAAAATACATTGTGAGCTATTACCTGTAGGATTGCTAAACAAACGGGATCTCATATACCTCTTATACGAGGAAGACTGTCTGTATTCATTGACTTACATCAAGTTTCACACTGCCGGATATAACGTGTATAATAACTGTGAAGTTGTTTGGATCTCTCATTCATTAAGGAGACACATTGTTGCTGTATATATCCATACTAATACAGGATCTCATCTTATTTGGCTGTATGGAATGAGAAAGTTTCTTATACATTATAATATTGAGTCAAGATGCTAGAATCCGTTTTTTGCAGATCTTAAGGAGCACTCATTGGATGCTGTGTATATGTATTTTAACTATTAAAGGAGATACACTTAGAGATCTGTGTATACATTTATTCTCTATATGTATAGATATGTAAGATCAGGATGGTCTAATAACTCAATATTATTAAACTTTGACTATATGATTAATAAGAAGTGAATTTGCGCATTCATTCCTTTTCTCTCTTTATATTGTATCAAAAGGAGATCTGACACTATCTCCATTGAATTGCTGCAATTCACTTCTTATATTGATTATTAATATTCAATATTGTAGCGCCAGAAATTTTGTGAGTTTTTTGTGATGCTCTAGTAAAGAGATGATTTTTTAGAGTGCGTTTGAAGATTTGAAGGCTAAGGGAAGAGTTAACAGGTGTGGTAGGTTATTCCATAGGTGGGTAACGGCACAGTAGAAGTCCTGTAGGTGGGTATTAGAGGTGAATATCAGAGCGAGAGGAGGTGTAGGTTAGAGAAAGGCCTAAGTGGACGTGATGGAGAGTATTTTGAGATGAGGTTTGATAGATACAAAGGGCGAGGAATTTGGATTCCATTCTGGAGGACATGGAAAGCCAACATAGGGATTTGCATAGCTGAGCGGAGAGAAAAATTAATCCATCCTCAGTATTTAGTACGGACTGAAAAAGGTATAGACTTGATGCTTGGAAAACCAGATAGGAAGTGGTTGCATTAGTCAAGTAGGGAGATGGAATAGTTGCATAGTAGATAGAAAAAGAGCATATTCTAGTAATATGATGATGTTGATGGGGCTGCAGTAAAGATTGGAAGTACAGCAAAGGGGGTTAAGTGTAAAACAATGACCACAGGCTTGGAAGAATGATAAAATGATGATGTTGTTGATGAGGAGGGAGTGACAGAGGAGGAAAGATCATGAGCTCTGTTGTGAAACACACTCAAAACATAGATTTGCCATATGAATGGGTCTGTTTCTTGGTTATACAGACTGCAACAAGTGGATTTGACTTTCGCCTTAACTAATGTTAATGTGAGCTGCATCACCATAGTACTTTACAGTTAAGATATCATTTGTTTTCCTAGTTGGTATAATACAGTACGAACATGCTGCATTTAGGGCTTGCTCGCACAGCTGATACAACACAATGGGTTAGCAGCAGACTAAAAAGAGAAGCATAGTGGTCTCATCATTTTACTTCATTGCTGCTTTGCCAGCCTTCTTCACCCAAGTCCATTTAAACAGACCATCCGCTTTTCATGTGAAACAATCTCCAATTTTAGCCTGCTGCCAATACACTGCATTGTACTAGCACAAAGTATTAAAGTCTTACACACCATACAGTAGTGGAAACATGTTCTATCATACATCCTTTATACAAGAACCCACAACACCAATAGTAGCTGTGTGTTAGCATCACTTTAGACTATAGTTTCCCTGCAAAATGTCCATATGACCTAATGTCCTAATGACAAAATCCCCACAAATTGGTGCCTTTGAATATAATAAGGTGCTCAGACCCAAATCAATTGTATACTTCGCCTTCACAGGGATTTTCCCAGATTTCCCATTGAACAGTCTGCTGCTGTGAAGATTCAGATGATCTGAGTGAATACAGTGTGCTGATCTCGCGGGAAACAGTGACCACGTCTGTGAATAGGTTAGTGAGGACATGGCACTAAGCCAAGGGCAGTGTCATAATGTGAGGAAGGGATTGGAGGCAAGCAGGAATCCACAGAGTTAGATAGAGGAATAAGCAGGTTCTTCAAACAGCACAGAGTAGTGATGCGAGACTCCTATTACACGGACACAGGAAGACTGCAGTGCTAAATGCACCTCTGTATGAAATGAACTTTAGACAATCAACTTGTTTCTAAGTTTTCTTTGGTTACTTTATTTTTTTTCAATGCTACCTGTACAACTTGGATATTACATTCAGAAACATACTGACTCAAACTTTTACACTGCGTGCTATAAGCAGGCAAGTACTTTAGCCTTTAATGCGTCTACTAGTTTTAGTAGTTAATCCTTTTTGAAAGCCTATTTATATATATTGAGGCTTTAGGTACAGAGACAGATCAATCACTCACTTGATCTCATAGATTAAACTTTCAGAGTCTGATATACTGACCAACATTAATTTGACACAAATTAGAAAGGAATATGCATTTCTTGACTTGTCACAATGGTGCTTCCGCATATAGGCAAATGCAATGCACTTTCGAACCAGTTTTCTCTGACTATTAAAGGTATTAAGTAAAGCTGCTGTCTAATGGGAATGCATTCAGCCAGCTCCATTACTCACTCCCTCTTCCAATAAACAAGAACGAACTAATGGCTGCCAGTCAATGAATCAATAAGACTTCACTAGCCACAGAATTCCTATATAGACATACTGTAAACTTATTTTCACTAAATCCCCACATATCAACATCCGATCTCCATAGGGCTTTGGGAAGTGCTGTGTGTTACACAGGGAAAAGATATTTCTGAAATCTTTTCTAACTACAAAGAATTATTGGTATTTTATTTTAGTCCTTTACATGATAAACTGTAAAATAAGTGACAAACCCTGTTGTAAATACAAGGACTACTTGGGCACATTAAACAGAACCAGTCAGTAAGTAATGTGCATACACTAATTTGCTGATGAAGTCTCATACCTACACCAAGAAGTAAAACAAAGTCATCGATTGTGTACTAGCACTGAAATCTCCCCCTCTCAATAGGTGCTCAACCTTTATTTTATTTCTTTTTAGCTAGGACCCAATGCATCAGTGTGCCATTTTTTTCTTGGACCCGAAAGAGAATTTTGGAGTCAGGGGACCCCAAAAGCATTCTCTTCTCAAACCACAGGCTGTGCACACACCACTGGTTTAGATCAAAGTTTTCTGCCATTGATCAACATGCACTTTTTATTTAAAAATGTTAATTAATCAATGCCCAGCACCAATAAAAGGTCTTCTGTGCAGCATACAGTTATTTAACTGAAGCTTGAGCTTACTTAAGGCTATTAAAAAAAAACGATTTAAATGACATTATGCAATTATACGGTGAATAAAAAGCAACACATTCCTGCTGGAAAAACTGCCCTTGTCTTACTTTTATTCTGGGCATTTTCTAAAAAGTTTCATCAGTGAATTACCATAACAAAACCTGTAATTCTGATGTTTTCAACCATGTATCAATCTAGAAAAAAAAAGTATGTTTAAAATAATGATTATAATAAATAGAGGTAATTAATTGTACTTTTTTCCTTTGCAGTCTAGTCAGCTTAATTTTACCTTTTCAGCTAATAATGAGAAAATAATTTTTGTGCTCTGGGGGTTAATGATATGTAACTGCAAGAGCTGCTAATTGCATGTTGCAAACCATTCATCAAAATTCCCATCTGTGCAACTTGATTATGTTTGCTAAATTATTGCTTTGAATTATCTTTTATAAAGCAACTATTGTAATTAGAAGGGCTTGCGTCTTGATCTGGCTTTTCTATGCTAGAATATTCAAAGTTTGTCCATTTCAAACAGCCCTCATTTAGTCCGTCAATTATATGGATGCAGAGTGTTCTATTGCAGTGCCAGGAAAAATACACACTGAAGGGGGACTTGGTGAGCTTGTGTGTTAGTGCAAACACTGGATTCTGTGTATTAATGCCACTAGAGAGCCAATGGCTCCTATCATACATCATGCTGAACAGGCTGTATTGCTACTATGCCTCTTCGAATCAAAATAATCCACATACAGTTTTACATTTTAGCAATTTCCTCAGACTCCAATAATTTAGTATACTGACATAGTTTGGAGATTTAACTGATCTGTACAATTGCTTTTTATTACTCATATTACTCTATACAGTCTCACTACTGTGTAAGCAACTAAATGGATAACAAACATGCCAAATTAAATACATCCCAAAATACCGTTCGAGTCTTTGGTGTGGACCCTGGTGTCCAAACCTTGCACCACTCTTGCACTTTTCCTGTTTCACTAGCGCAACACATGTCTGAGAGGAGCCATCATAACTACAACTGCATCATGTATCAGTCCATTTCATAATAGTTTTCAGAATAATGGGTTGGTGCCCAATTATGCCTCCAGACTGTGCTTTGCAATGTCCAGTGCACATTATAGGCTACTTTTATGACTTGGCTCTTGCAGTAACATTGATAAGCTACGGATCTGCCATAAGGATTCTAAAGCTAGGTACACACTGAGATAACACGTTGGCCGGAAAATTCTTCGCACGATTGTACCTATGACTGAAGGTCCGATCAGTCTGGCGATTCAACCATACACGCTAACACGATTTACCTTCAGATCTGAGCTTTTCTTCTGGTCCTCTAGTCTTCAGAGAATGACAGCACAATATTTATTCATTCATTCTTGTCACACTGATTAAAACTGCCTTGTTATAGCTATCCACATGTCCTAACGAATTTCGTTAGTTTCTGTGACTCTGAAACAAAACATTCTCTCTCAGAACAAACAAATTAATTAGTCATTCTACAGCACTCTCTACATTTATTCACCAGGACATTCATAGCTAGCATCGGTTGAAAAGAACACGACTCTGTAAACTCTATGGAGATTGTGAGTATGAGTGCATACACACTACATTACTGTTAGGCGATTGGTCGTAAAATAATAAACAGTACCACCAACCAAATGAAACGATGATCGGCACTTTCGGACGACTTTCGACCATCGTGTTACTATACACACTAAACCGACTTCTGACCGAAAAGTCGTATGTCGGCTGATTTGCCCGATTATTGGATGAAAATGCTTCAGTGTGTACCCAGCCTAAGGCAAATTAAATAATAATCTGCCAAAGCTTCCTTAGTCTCAGGGTTTCTTCCCAACACAAGGGGTTACAACTTGCCAATGATATTTTCAAAACAGCCAAATAAGATGAAGTCAATAAAATGGACATGTCCTACATATTAGACAAAATGTCTGAAAGTAACTCCACCAAACATCATCATTAAATCCAGAAGGAGGAATCTGACCATAGGGGTAGCTGCAAAGAAATTAGATAACTAATATTCTATTCCAGGTACAAGGGACTATTGGCAGGGAACAGTTATACTACTACTCAGAGACAATAATTGGCTGGATAATAATACTGGTAAATATATTACACAATACACTATAATAACAGTGCTCCAAAGAACAATATAAAAGTAAAAGGGTTAGACACAAGAGTTGAGAGAACAAGTTAGGTTTCAGAGAGTAACATTGTAAATGGGAAAAGTTCAGACAGATCAGGCGAAAAGCCATTTATTATGGGTCTGGTTGAAGTCTTGTCTAAAATGAGGTAAAAAGAGATTAAACCCTTGAAGACTTTAATTGGATGGTGGTATAAGGAAGGGTAGAAATTCCTTGAGGTGCAAGTGAAAATTAGGGAAAAATGTAAGGGGCTGCAAGATCGCCAAGCGTTTTGTAGGTGAAGACTACAAATTTAAATTGTACATGTCAGGGAGCAAGTGCAGAGAGCACTTGATGAGCTAGAGGAAAGCTGCAGGAGTTGAGCTGCAGAAATCATACACATTGAAGTGAAGACATTTAGGTGGTAGACCACAGAAAGGTGTTGCAATGGTGATCAATACAAGAAGTATTTTTAAAAGGGATGTTTCATTAAAAAATGATATCTTAGTATATGTGGGTAAATAACAGCTTTTCTAATGCATATCACTGCTTTCTCAGCTTTACTTCACAGTCTTCCTACACCCCTTTTGGTTATAGCTTCATGCTTCCTGTCACTGGCTGTCTGAGTCCCCATTAGCTCCAATTTCTGCATGCAGACCCTTTAAAGTACAATGGGATGTGCTAAGTGTTAGGTGGGAGAAAAAAGTTTTCTGAATTCTTCTTTCCAAATCCAAGAATTATTGTAATTGTTTTCACTCTTCAAAATCTCTGATTAGGTCAAGTATTTCGTTACAATAAATTTCAATACCGAAATCATTTAAAATAACCAATTTTACATAGATAAATTTTGACACTGGCCCATCCCCAGTTTTACAGTCCACATTAGAGTAAATTGAGGCTGAATTGAGGATTGATGTGTAAGGTGCAGCCTAAACCTTTTTAATTATGCAAGGAGTCGTCTTCCCCAATCTTGTGTGATTATGATAAAAGCCCCCTCTATCATTATTTGAATGAGTTCTTAGCATTGACTGTCCTTGTGTCTAATAGATGATTATGCAAAATCTAACATCATGACACTGCACTTTATATCCTATCAAGAGGCTGGGAGCACTAAATGTCATTTAGAGATATTTAAGACACTAATTCGGTGATTGCTGTAAGGTCAACCAAGAAAGTAAATGTCAGTCTTACTGTGTGCCATGCATGGGCACATCCTGCTGCTCAGCCTGAGTTCAGAGCGAAAGGATCAGTGTCCAATTGGCCACTGATGTAATGTGGATCATTGCATGGATCACTTCCAATTAGAGATGGGCGGGCTCGATTTCCCAAAAACCGAGCCCACCCTAACTAAGGGTATCCGGGTACCGAGCAGAGTCAGCTCAGTACTTTTGCGCCAATTTGGAATCCAAATCGAGACAAACGTCATTGTGACGTTGTCGGATGTCGCTAGTTTTGGAATGTATAAATACCGCCCTCCAGAGTGATCTAGCACCATTTGAGAGGGATACAGAAGGGGTAGGATAGATTGAGAAAGAGAGTAGGTGTAGTGTACAAAAAGTGTATGGTGTTATATGCACCCAAAGACAAGAGGTCCATTGCTGAATTTGTCATGCTGAAATACTAATATACAGTCAAGTCCATAAATATTAGGACATCGACACAATGCACATATTTTGGGCTCTATACACCACCACAATGGATTTGAAATGAAACAAGATGTGCTTTAACTGCAGACTTTACATCCAAATCAGGTGAACAGTTTAGAAAGTACAATAGTTTCTATATGTGCCTCCCACTTTTTAAGGGACCAAAAGTAATGGGACAAACTAAACAAGCTTACATCCATCTTTCACTTTTTAATACTTTGTTGCAAATCCTTTGCAATCAATTACAGCCTGAAGTCTGGAACGCATAGACATCACCAGACGCTGGGTTTCATCCCTGGTGATGCTCTGCCAGGCCTCTACTGCAAATGTCTTCAATTCCTGCTTGTGCTTGGGGCATTTTCCCTTCAGTTTTGTCTTCATCAAGTGAAATGCATGCTCAACCGGATTCAGGTCAGGTGATTGACTTGGCCATTGCATAACATTCCACTTGTTAGCCTTAAAAAAACTCTTTGGTTGCTTTTACAGTATGCTTCGAGTCATTGTCCATCTGCACTGTGAAGCGTCGTCCAGTGAGTTCTGAAGCATTTGACTGAATATGAGCAGATAATATTGCTACACTTCAGAATTCATCCTGCTGCTTTTGTCAGCAGCCACATCATCAATAAATACAAGGGAACCAGTTCCATTGGCAGCCATACATGCCCACGCCATGACACTACCACCACCATGCTTCACTAAAGAGGTGGTATATTTTGGATCATGAGCGCTTCCTTTCCTTCTCCATACTCTTCTCTTCCCATCAGTCTGGTACAAGTTGATCTTTGTCTCATCTGTCCATAGGATGTTGTTCCAGAACTGTAATGGCTTTTTTAGATGTTGTTCGCCAAACTCTAATTTGGTCTTCCTGTTTTTGCGGCTCACAAGTGGTTTACATCTTCATCATCATCACCATTTATTTATATAGCGCCACTGATTCCGCAGTGCTGTACAGAGAACTCATTCACATCAGTCCCTGTCCCATTGGGGCTTACAGCCTAAATTCCCTCACATACACACATACAGAGAGAGAGAGAGAGAGAGAGAGACTAGGGTCAAATTTGATAGCAGCCAATTGACCTACTAGTATGTTTTTGGAGTGTGGGAGGAAACCGGAGCACCCGAAGGAAACCCAGGCCACCATGGGGAGAACATACAAACTCCACACAGATAAGTCCATGGTCGGGAATTGAACTCATGACCACAGCGCTGTGAGACAGAAGTGCTAACCACTTAGCCACTGTTCTGGCCATGGTGAACCCTCTATATTCACTCTTGTAAAGTTTTCACTTGATTGTTGACTTTGACATATATACACCTACCTGCTGGAGAGTGTTCTTGATTTGGCCAACTGTTGTGAAGGGGTTTTTCTTCACCAGGAAAAAAAAATTCTTCTGTAATCCACCACAGTTGTTTTTCGTGGTCTTCTGGTTGAGCTCTCCGGTGCGTTCTTTCTTTTTAAGAATGTTCCAAACAGTTGATTTGGCCACACTAAATGTTTTTGCTATCTCTATGATGGGTTTGTTTTTATTTTACAGCCTAATGATGGCTTGCTTCACTGATTGTGACAGCTCTTTGGATCTCATATTGAGAGTCGACAGCAACAGATTCCAAATGCAAATGTCACACCTAGAAGCAACTCCAGACCTTTTACCTGCTTAATTGATGATGAAATAATGAGGGAATAGCCCACACATGTCCATGAAATAGCTTTTAAATCGATTGTCCCATTACTTTTGGTCCCTTAAAAAGTGGGAGGCACATATAGAAACCGTTGTAATTCCTACACCGTTCACCTGATTTGGATGTAAATACCCTCAAATTAAAGCTGAAAGTCTGCGGTTAAAGCACATCTTGATAGTTTCATTTCAAATCCATTGTGGTTGTGTATAGAGCCCAATATATGAGAATTGTGTTGATGTCCCAATATTTATGGACTTGACTGTACCAGTCCTTGCAGTCTTTTTTTCTTCATTTGCACTACTAAGTGTAGGGTCTAATATACAGTTATACACCCAAATAGAAGAGCTGCGTTGGTAATGTTGTCATTGCTGAAATACTAATCCACAAGTCTTTGCAGGCTTTTTTTCATAATTTGCACTACTAAGTGTAGGGTCTAATATACACCCAAAGACGAGTGCTCCATTGCTAAGAGTCATTGATGAATAGGAAGACAAGCAGGCTTGTCTGTAGAATTTGCAAGCAAATATAGGTTACACACAAAGAGAAGAGCTCCATTGCTAATTGTCATTTCTAAAATAAAAATAATAGTCTGCAGATTTAGAAGAACAAGCGTGCCAGACCTTTGTTTGAAAGTGTATGAAAATAATATTGTGACCTGTGAGGTGGTCAAAATTGACTGCAAATTACTTGAAATTAGTGTGAGGATAATAATAATGTAGGATCAAAAAAAAAGAGCAAAATTATGTGATTTTAGTATATTTTAGCAATCTTTGTAAAAAAAAATACAGATCCAAAACCAAAACACACAAGGGCGGTTTTGGCAAAACCAAACCCGAAAGTAATCCAGATCCAAAACCAAAACACGGGCATCTCTACTTCCAATGTATTAGTGCTGGGCAAAAGAAAAACTTCACACAGGCTGATTGCAGAGACCAATGGCAGTAATAATAATGCAGTTAATTTCAATCAGATTATTATTGGGCATTAGGGTGCTTTTGGGACCCCTTGATCCAATATTGGGCAAAATGTCTGAATATTGGCTGCAAAGTGTGTATGGACAACTTAACAATTTTTCTCCCACTTACTAGTAGAAACATGGGATTTCTTTGTCTGGTACCTACTTTGATACAAAGTAAAGACTACCAAAATTAAGAATGTTCCAGATTTTGGCACCTGAATAATTTTTACAAGTTGGACTGTGTTTATGGGGATAATGACCCCAGATGCTGCTGTACCCCCGGCACAATCCCAATAACTATACCATGAGAACACAGCCTAGTAAAGTTGGAGGCCTCAAGGTAAGGGAATTCAGGCTCTGTGCACCTGTAGACAAAACTGCTTCATATATGCAATACAATGAAATGCGGTTGTCTAATGATTGATGAACACATTAAAATGTATAGAAAAAGAAACCAGTCTATAAATAGTAACCATTCCACTGATGGTACCTGTGTCCTAATTGTAAAAAACAAAACAAACAAAAAAAACACTTCGGCATCTTGACTATGTGAAATATCTTTAAATATCTTAACTGTTGTGTTAGTAATGGCCAAAACAAAAACAAAAGTATTTACTATGTTGTTTGCATTGCTTTAATGATAATTTGTACATAACACACGCTTACCTCAGACTGAAAGCTCTTTAGAACTGGAGCCACTACCTCCCGGATTTCCTAAAAATGAAGTAGAGAGATTACTAAAACAGTGAGCCAGAAATTACACTGCATTTTTCCAAGATGAATTGGTGATAGATATACATAATATCCTGAGATTAAATGTTACCATCTGGGTTTATTCAATAGTGAACACCACCTTTTACATATATATGTGGTGGTATGGTAAATAAATGTAATCTCCTGGAACCGCTTAGCCCCCAAAACTTTAGCCATTTTAATAGGTTTTAATTAATTTTAGCCTTACTTTTAGATGCCTTTTAAAACTATTTAATACAACTCAGACATATTATTTGATATCACTTAATGTCTTAGGACTTTAATAAATAGTGTTAAATGCATACAAAATTAGCATTCTGTGTCTGCTACCTATCCCTGTCACGCACATACATGGGACACGCAGACAAACACACACAGAACATAGACTGAGAAGAATATCCAGTATGCAGAAATCTGCCTATATCACTAAAGTATCTGCCTGTGTCCCGAGACATGCCAAGAACGGTCTTGAGTAATGAAGAACTCCTGGTTTGTTCATTCCGCTGAGGGGAAGTTCCTAAATAGAGTTTTGACAGAACACCAGTGGATTAACTTTAAATCAGGTGAATAAACATTTATTTTACAGTGAATCAGTTATAGAGACAAAGTGGCAGCCATTTTAATGGAGACCAAAACGCACTGAAGCCTATGTAGCTACTATGGCTTCTGCATTGGAGACAAATTTGTTTTTCACAATGTGTCAGGAGGCATATCACAAATATGCATTGATAATGAGGACGGCATGAACCAGGCGCACAAGAATTCTATGCAGACCTGGACACATTTTCACATACATCCAGCTTTAAATTACTATGACATCAGGTTCTCTAAGCAGAAAATCAGTCTATAAATAGTTGCCAATCCACTCATGGCAACTGCTGCCAGAACACATTATAAACTGAAAAAAGGTGGGCCCTGTGTTACAGTATCATTAACAATATATAATTTTATGTTTTAACTTAATAAGTTATGACAAGTTTGTCATTTGTAATGTGATTCATTAACTTATGGAAAATGTATATTTTCAATGTCCTTATCATTGTTGTTTTCCACTTTTAAAAACAATACAAAAAGTTTTAGAATAAGGTGGGCCCTGTGAGTCATATCCCCAGATTTTATTATAGTAGAAACCAAAATCACTTGCCTTAATCACTACATGCAAGGAAGGAAAACAAAACATTACCAACAACACTTGTCACTGTTTGGGAAAATTGCGTACTAAGCAAATGCATCGTTTTTTTCCCCAAGACCCAATTTACATCTGTATCTAACCCTACAACAGGTCCTTTAGGTCAATCCAAAAGAAAAATATACGTACATCTAGCGCTCACTTGCCCTGCACAGGAAATAATGAGATCTTCTATAATATATAATGTTTCTCCTTGAATAACAGAAGTCCAATGTTCAAACTAGAACAAAGAAACTCACAAAAACAGGACATATAGTGTAGCAATTACTATACAAAAAAGGGGTCTATCACCACTGGTGTGTGTTACTGGACTAAACGAATCTTTCAGCGTGAAGACCCTCCTCCAGATCGATGTATCAATCACTTCTTGAGCAGACAGTGAAGTCATCGTAGATCCTATCTCCCCATGAGTGATTATGCTTACAAGAAACTTCCTCGCTGGGAATCCTTGTATCAACACATCAAATTTCCTGTGGATCTTCCCTCAGTATTCTCTCCAAAAGATAGGCAAACCAGCCAAAGCGGCCGTATGTTTGTGGCAAGAAGGGAAACAAATAGATGAAATGGATAGCCCAGGAATTAGATTCCTTGCGAATCACAAAAGTGAAGCCTCCAGTGAGTGAGTCCAATAGAATCTCCGACGCATTTCAACTGTGATCGAGTCCATCAAGAAGCCTTGAATTTGGTGAAGTTCCTATTTCATGTACTAGCCTGCACACTCAGAGCCATTGGCATAGCCATAATTTGAGTTTGGTCCTTTAGGTTGCATATTGCCTCTTTTTATATGCCTTTAATATATGTAATAGCCATGTTCTCCAAGTGCACTACTTTCATGTTAACTTCTACAGTAACAATATTACAGAAATACAAACACCATACATGCACCTACAATATCCTTTACTCTCCCTTAAATCTAAGTGATTCTGCAGTCCAGTGTTATCCTGAAGAATAATTCATTTATCCAAGGGGGGGGGGGGGGGTAGAGGTCTGTGTCTCATTTCAGAAATGCAAAAAATCATACAATTCAAGACAAATAATCATTTTCTTGTTCTAATTATTCCTGTATAAAAAGCAACAAATCATTACTGGACACATTATTCCTGAAATGTTTGAGACGACAGCAAATGAATAAGCAGATTATGCCCCCAGCTCTATTTTAATTGTGCCTTCAATCAATATAAAAAATGATCATCATTTCCTGCTACAAGATAAAAGGTTTTACTTTTTTTTTTTTTTTACCTCAAAACAAATTGCATCAGCAAGCAGTAGGTTAAGCAGGACTTGTAGTGTAAAATGACTATACCTCAGGGACATTCTTCTTGAACTCCCGGCTGAGTTCAATAAGACGCTTGTGGGAATGTTCGCTCTCTTCCTGCCGTGCAGCCAGCTCCGATGCAAGCGAGTTCAGCTCTTTCTGCAACAAGAAAGGGAAGGGGGTTTTGATTTTTAATATCATACACAACCAATCTCATGTCCAAGTTTGCAAACTTTCAATTCAGTGAGACAGCCACAATATTGACTACTAGTATGAATTATTTAAGGGAAAAAAGTATGTATTCAATACAAAACCAGGACAGCTTTTAGATAATGAGAAGCTGTTATAATCAATATCCCTCAGTGAAGTTTCCTTCAAAGGGTTTCAAGGGCCTTAGCTCACTAGTAAACTTTTCTGTAGCATTGCGGGATGCAATAACGTGTTCTCAGAGATTTAATGTAAAGAAAGCACTGCTGCCAGCGAACATATATCAGGAGGATGGAATGGATCCAGGCTAGACTTACTTATGCTTAAGTGTTCATAAATAAGACTTTTAAACATATATATGGCTTTTTAATTTCAGCACAATATGGGAAAATGAATGTGCCCACATACAGCAAACTGACCTCTGAGCGTTACAGATTCAATCATAAGCAGTTCACCGTAAGTGCATGTCAGGCTCAGAGATAGGAGACTGCTTTCAACAAACCTGCCTACAACATTGATCAGCCTCTCCAAAACTGAAATAGGCATATTTCTAAATGACTTCATACAACAAAATGTTTAGCACAATATTACAGTGAAAGTCAGACAATACCAATGTTCTCTAAAATAAAATAGTTCTATAGAATGGAGTATTTGTCTCCTAGATAGTTATCCATCTCTATGCAAATCCCTTAGCATAACTTGAGAGAATGAAGATGGATTTTTGTTCATAAGAGGAATTCAGAAATCTGGGAGAAGGCTTTGTATAAAAAGTGATGTGTGTGTGTGTGTGTGTGTGTGTGTGTGTGTGTGTGTGTTAGGGAATTTAGACTGTAAGCTCCAATGGGGCAGGCACTGATGTGAGGGAGTTCTCTGTACAGCGATGCAGAATTAGTATAGTAACACATAAGAGTGTGTGTGTATATATACATACATACATACATACATACACACACACACACACACACACACACACACACACACACACACACACACACACACAAGGTATGTATATTAAATAACGAGATTGATTAAATAACTCACCTTTATTTATTGGTATTACAAATTTAATGTTTGCCCCTTCAATATAATCCACATTTGTACTAATACATCGCTGTAGTCTTGTTTTTCACTGGTCGAAGGCAAGGAGCAAATCAATTTCTGTCACTTGTTTCAACATATCTGCCATTTTCTTCTTTACAGCATCAACTGACTCAAAATGTGTCCCTTTAAGCACTGATTTAACTTTTGGGAAAAGATAAAAACCACAAGGTGCTAAATTGGGGCGAATATGGAGGATGTTCAAATGTAGTAAAGTGTTTGTTGGTCAAAAACTGCTTCACAGAAAGTGGTGTGTGAGCAGGCGCATTGTCCTGGTGAAGAAAGAAACCATTTTTCCACAGTTGCAGCTGTTTCTTTCTGACTCTCACCTTTTTCAAAACTTCCTTATAATAATGCTGATTAACTGTTGTGCCTTCTGGAACCCATTCTTCCAAAATTACACCCTTCACAGTGCCACACGCAGGGGGGGGGGGGGGGGGGGTTTCTGGAGACCCCCCCTCCCCTCCGCTAACGCAGTGCCCCACTTAGCGGCACTGTACTATACAGCAGCCGCGGCGCTGTCAAAGAAGCGTCATCTTTATTTTCATGAGCTGATGATTAGCATTTCTTTCATTTACAAACATAGGCAACAAACCACAGAAGTATTAGCAAAATCTGCAACTTGGCCACTAATAGAAATTACCAACATTTTCATATCCTAGCAGATACACACTCATGCTACAGGAAGAAATTCTTGATTCTATGCTTATACAAACTCTAAAACAATTTAATAATTCACAACCTGATTAAAGTGTGATGATGGGACTGACTTGCAAATGTTTTTGAACTGCCAGTTATTTTTAAACAGGTGTCATAATAAGTTAGATAAGGTGCAAATTTACCTTCGTTCCTTAATCGCTACAAACAATGGTTTATTGGATGTGGCAGGTCTAACAAAATGACTGCTGAAACCCCTTTTTGACATCTGTACTTTCATGTGTGTATTACTTTAAATGCTTATTATAACCAAGTGATTTCGTAATACTTATATATCCAAGGACACATTTCCACATATTTCGCTAGAGTGGTGTCCCTGTGCTTACTACTCATGTGCAAACTTCTTATCAGTATTCTACCAATAGATAGTCCAAAAAATCATTTTATACCTTATATGCAAATTATTTCAGGGACCCTTGTTTTCTGGTCAAGAAAAGCTAGGAAACTTTGACATAACCCTGGTTCAGCTAGATCTGTTTGTTTACAGTTGTTTACTCCTAGCTTTCGGACTTGGAAAGACAGGGCCCTGGGATCAGTGACTGAACATATTTTACTGGAAAATTTATTGGCCAAGTATCACTTTTTATTTACTTTTTGTATCATATACTCTTGCATTATATAACTCTTTTAGATTATATTCTTTATATCAAATAAACAATATACTTGTTAGACAGCCTGGGAGTCACATGAATACCACTGTAACCCAAACCTGCTATTTTCCACTGGGAACATTGGAGTACTTCCATTAGCTTAATTTTCTCCTAGTTTGCCCTTCTATCATCCTCCCTTTTAAGTCACCCCCACTTTTGCCCCAGTTCATTTACATCATACCTTTTGCCATCATTGGCTTCTCTGCTTTATCTATATAACCTGTACTCCGAGGAATAGTACTGGGGCAATCAGGGATTCAACTACCCCTTTAAGAGGCTGCTAGCCCTAAAGGCATCAAAGAGTTGAAGTACGATATAATTGACCTTCAAGACACACTATCTGGGCAAGAACCCTTCTAAATTTTTAAATATAAACTTTCTACAATGGTTTTTGTCCAAACGTACCATGAAACATATTGAAGTGGTATTTCTTTTCTATTAGTATGTCCCCTTCATAGAGTTCATGATAGTCATAGAAAAATACAGACTGTATATACTAATTGAAAAACTAGATTGCCAAATTATATTACACAGTGCTTTGCAAAAGTATGCAAACTCAACCAATTCTCTGATTTTCCGGAATAACAAATATTTAAATTTGGTTCTTAGTTATATTTTTATGTCAAAGCACTGAAACTAAATATTCATTTTTTTTATGTGACATTTTATTTTATTGCAAAAACATTTTTGGAAATAAAAATGACATATGCTGTTTGGATACATATTGAATCCTTGCGTTGTGGAGGCTCTAAGTTTACTTCAGTAAAGAACAATTGGCAAAACAGGACATTATTGCCTTACAATTTGCCTTCACCAGTGAATCATGCAACTTTTTTAATGTATGTTTATTTTGCAGCATGCATTCAACATGTCTATTAATCCTCTTAACGCTTCAAAGATCTCAGGAGATCAAATTCTAATTCAATTTCATATAGAATTTCAACCGCAATGGGAGCATGCATGAGCATGGAAAAGCCATGTCCTGCCGTCGCCCTCTTAAGAGCAAAAAACTGACTGTCGGGAACTTGGCTATCTGCAGAATCACAGTCCTGGGATTCAGTGGTGTCGCAAATCTTTCCTGTCAGTTTTTAGATAAAACTAAATTTATTACACGTCTCTATCCTAGGCATTGGTTTTCTCCTGTCCACCTCCTTCCAGTCGGAATGATAGCCATCGAAAAGATGACTACCACCGCCTGAGACTACTTTGTCTTTTATGACATTATATGGGTGTGGTATGTAGGTGTGACCAGTTAACCAGTCATTGGGATGTGGTCTCGTTATACTTAAATGGGCGTGGCATCTTAATTGTGTTATATAAAATTTACTAAAACATTAACATCTGAGTTCACAGCAACAACAAAACAAATCGAATATATGAGCACCAGAAAGTTTTTGGTTGTTGCACTGGATTTTATGTGTTAATTTTTGTATAGCAAGGAGTGTGTCTACAAACAATATAAAGTTGAACCTAGTTTGTGAATTTTTAAAGGTATCACTATTACTTTATCTGAATGTACTGAGGTGCCACCCGTCAGTACAAGATATAGTACACAAAAAAGAGGAAAAAGGAACTGACTTAATTGGGTGCACTGCAGTCCTGTTATTTTAATGAATATAATTTTTCTAGAATGTAGTATATCATATATACCGCTATTTATTAATACAATTTAGTCTTGGGTGGGTACTTGAGGATTTGCAAGTAGGAGAGACAAGGATGGCAACAGGCGCAGACATGACAGCCCCCTCCTCTTTCACATCTTTACTCATTAGCATTCATTCATGCCTCCACTCTTCTAGTTGTGATTTTAATGAAAACAAAATGAGTGACAAGAATTTCCGTGACACTTTCAAAATAAGGGAACATAAACATTCGAGGGGGTGAAGGTAGCGAGATTTTTAAATTAAGGACAAGTTCGTTTTAACCTACCATGTAATAGCCTGGCATGGAAGGCGAAGGGCTTTATGACTATTAGCCTAGGGCTACCTGAATCCTTAATCAGGCCCTGTCAATGCAGAAGCTAAGCAACGCCAGGGCTCTGAAGGTTCCCCGACCTGCTAGAAGAGGAGATCCATTATAAAGTGTTGATGTTTTCAAAGTAAAAAAAAACCAAAAAAAAACCTATAACAGTTAAATGCTGGTGCTGACAGATTCAAGAGCATTTAACACAGATCTTACTGACCTGGCTTCCTAGGCGTGGAGACAGGTAAGTCAGTAGAATCGCCTAAATTTCAGCCATACCGGGCTTCTTCAGAGGCTTCCCTACACTAGCCTCACACAGCCTATTGGACTCTCTTCAGTCAAGCTTTCAGGCAACTTTTTCCCTATCTATATGGCTTCTCTTGAAAAATTTACTTCTTTGGATTTCAGTATCACCTCTATGCAGATTATAATACATTAATTTATCTTCTCCTGATCTCTCGCCATCTATGTTGGCCCGTGTTACTAAATATCTTGGCCATCTTGGATGAACTCTCGCCGCTTCAAACTCCATGTTTCAAATCTTCCAAAACGTCATTAGAAGCTACACAACATACATCTGTATTTCTGTCTGCAATACAACAATAAACCCTACTCCTCATGCTCGCTGCCTAGATTTCATCCTCGACTCACAACGGTTCTTTGTTTCACACACCAAATCTGTAATTATATCCTGTTACATACATCTAAAAAAACCTCTTCAGCATAAGCACATCTTACACAAGACACTGCTAAAACTTTAATTCATGCACTCATAATAACCCACATTGACTATTGCAATTACTGATTTTCACCCCTACAATCAATTTAGACTGCAGTGGCTAGACTAGACTAATTTCCCTCACAAAAAATGTTACAATTGCTGCTTTGCTCTATCAGTCCCTACATTAGTTGTCTGTATTTCAGTTTTATTTTATTGCACCAGGGAGATCAGTTGTAATTTCCGGGTGGTGGCGCAGACGCAAGATTGAGCGTTTCTTACATATTAAAGGGGAAACTGTCCCAGCCTCATTTGAAGAAATTCGAAATAAATGTCATCCCCCTCCCCCGATTCACTTTCAATACTTACAGATTTGTAATTTTATACAATCACAAACCCGCTCCACCCGACTCCGTAGCATATCTCAATTCGAACGACACTGTATATACTCCGCAGGCCGTAGAGGTAATATTTCAATCTTATACCACACACTCACAACATCACCTGACCAAATTCTCGAGCCCCACAAAGAGGTATGGCAGCGGGACCTGGGGGTGTCTATGGACAGCGAGGAGTGGTCCACCATTCGAACAAGAACAGCGAAGGTCTCCATTAATGCAGGTACACAAGAAAATTGTTATAAAATCTACACGTGTTGATATCTGGTCCCAGAGAGGTTGCATCGGATGTATCCATCGGTTTCAGATAGATGTTGGTGCCTTTGCGGGGCCCAGGGTACTTTTTTGCATATTTGGTGGGAATGTCCTGTCATCCAAACTTTCTGGAACCTCACTTTGGCTATAGCTCGAAAAGCATCTGGTATAAAGTTGCTAAGAAGCCTGCTCAGATTTTATTAAACCTACCTATGCCCAATATAAGCAAAGCCGAAAACTGCTTAATCGCACATATCTACCAAGCTTCTAAGTTACTCATAGCAAGAGCTTGGAAACAACTCACTGCACCATCTAAAGCAGAGCTGCTTAACCGCATCTGGTTCATTTCCTATATGGAACATATTTCTGCCTTGTTGAATGACACTGTACCGAAATTTAAGGAAGTGTGGACGACATGGTTTAATTGGCAACAGTCCTCTATGCCGGGTAACGCCTGACTCTCCCCATCCCTTTTTTTCCCCTTAACCGTCTCCCAAAATTAAGTATTATAAAACCACCGCTACGGTTTCTCATTTTATTTATTTTTTTCGATTTAACTATTTATAGCTCTCTTCTGTAATTTTCATCACTGTTAAAATGCCTCTTTGTTTTTATTTTGGCTGTTTCTTGTCAAAGTATAATCTGAATGTGTCTATTTAAATGTTTATGCGGTTTCAAAAATAAAATATTTAAATAGTTTTATTTTATCTATACTTACACTCCCTAAACCACCATTAATTCATTCTCTACAGTAACTGAAGACAATCTCTTTGCAGTCATCTCACCCTACAACCTGTCCCCTCGACCCTATTCCCTCCCAACTTCTCCACTCCTTCACCTCCCCTACATGCCCACCTCTTCAACCTGTCTCCACATTTTCATCTTCCTTTAAACATGCGCTCATCTCACCAATTCTATAGAAACCATCTCTAGATCCAGCCTCTCCAACTACTACCCTATTTCTCTCCACACCTTTGCCTCAAAACTTCTTGAGCGATTAGTGTACAAACGCCTGCCTCACTTTCTTTCCTCTCATTCCATTGTCGACTCTCTGCAATCAGGCTCTGCCCCCAACATTCGATCAAAACTGCTCTCACAAAAGTGATCAATGATCTACTTACTACAAAATCTAATGGTCATGTCTCCAAACTCATACTCCTAGATCTTTCTGCTACTTTTGACACTGTTGATTGTCCTCTTGTGCTACACACCCTTCACTCCATTGGCATTCGTGAAACTGTTCTTTCCTGTTCACTTTCTACTTATCAAACTGCTCCTTTAGTGTTTCTACCGCTGGCATATTCTCCCCTCCTTTTGAGGTCCCACAAGGCTCTGTTCTTGGCCCTTTACTTTTTTCATTGTACACCTCTTCTCTTGGAGCACTAACTCGCTCATTCAGCCTCCAATACCACCTCTACAATGATGACACCCAAATCTATCTCTCTTCCCCTGACCTCTCTCCTTCTGTACTATATCGTGTAACAAATTGTCTTTCTGCACATGGATGTCCCAACCTAAAGCTCAACATGTCCAACACAGAGCTTATTTTCTTCCCTCCTGCCAGAGTCACCACCTGCCTTCAAATATCCCTCACTGTCAATAAGACGATAAATTCATCAGTCTCCCAAGCTCGCTGCCTTGATGTCACACTTGACTCTGCCCTCTGCTTTATTCCTCACATCCAGATACTCTCCCCGTCCTGTCGACTCCACCTTAAAAATATTGCCAGAATACATTCTTTTCCTACTCAACATGCTACCAAAACGGTTATCCATTCTCTTATCTCCCACCTTGACTACTGTAACCTCCTGCTATCTGGCATTCCCGACATCCACACTTTAATCCACCCTAAATGCTGCTGCAAGACAGATCTTCCTCTATCACCACTCCACATCTACTGCACCACTTTGAAAATCCCTACACGGGCTCCCTGTGTTTTCCAGAATCCATTTCAAATTATTCACCTTTACCCATAAAGCCCTCAACACCACCACGGCATACATGTCTAATCTCATATCAAAATACTCTTACTCCCGCCCTCTTAGTTCTACCTCTGACCTGCGCCTTGTCACGTCTCTGGTAACCACCTCTCACTCCCACCTACAAGACTTCTGCCGTGCTGCTCCCCACTTATGGAATTTCCTACCACACCCAATCAGACTTTCCCACAGCAATAAAGTTTTTAGACGCTCATTGAAAACCCATCTCTTTATTTTATTTATTTTTTTATTATTTTTTTTTAGAGCTGACCGTATTCCTGATAATACTAATCACACTAATGCACCCTAACAACTGTCCCAATCTCCACTCTGAACCACACTCGCTCCTCTAGTTCACTTATAATGTAAGCTCTCTAATGAGCAGGGTCATTCATACCCATTGTTTTCATGTTTACATTTATTTTGCCTATCTTGTATGCCCACGTTTTATATATGGCTTGTTTTCCCTAATGTATGGTGCTGCGGAGCACTGTGGCAGCTTACAAATCTACACTAAAAATAACAACCACAACATTCACAACATTTTCTGTAGAAAGAAAAAAAAAAAAAAAAATCAAAAAACAAAAATAGACTTCAGGATTGTGAATCGGAAGGACAGTTCTGAAGAATGTATGCTAAAGTACATTCCAAGTAAGTTAGTGATAAAGTAGCACAAGCACAAATTTAGAAAAGAATATAAAACAATATCCAAGTGTTTGGATTGCCCAGTAAAACGGTTGGTTAAATATAAAGAAGTGGATACTACAGCCAACCAACCAGACATGGCCTAGAAAAGGACATATCTCAAAGCAAAACAAAACCAAAAAAAGAAATAAAAAAGTTGACTTATGAGAAAATACGCAGAAAGGCCAACAATCACTTTGAACAGAGTGCAGTAACGGAGACTGAGGTAAAGGTGCACCAGACAACAATATACCACACAGGCCAGAGCATAATACTGGCCTGTATGGTGATACAAATGAAGTCATTACTCAAAATAAACCATGTAAAAACAGGTCTTGAGTTTTCACAGTAACCAAGCTGCAGTGTGGGAAAAGTTATGAGGCAAAATGAGGACAAAACAAAGTTCAAGTCAAACTAACAATGCCCATACCTCAAAATACACCATACCTACAGTGAATGGTGATGGTAGCATTATGTTATGGGGCTGTCATTAGTAGTGACTGGACATCTTGGTAAAATGGAAGAACGGATGGTGAAATATGGGCTTCACTGCTCATGCGCCAAAAAACCAAAGCCGGTACATTCTTATCCCAAAAGTCTTAAAGCAGGTACAATATTTATGTAAACAATATACACTACTGTGCAAAAATTTTAGGCAGGTGTGGAAAAAATGTTGCAAAGTAAGAATACTTTCAAAAATAGAAGTGAAGTTTTTTTTATTAATTCAAAAAATGCAAAGTGACTGAACAGAAGATAAATCTAAATCAAATCAATATTTGGTGTGACCACCCATTGCCTTCAAAACAGCATCAATGCATCCATTCTTCTAGGTACATTTGCACACAGATTTTAAAGGAACTCGGCAGGGAGGTTGTTCCAAACATTTGGATAACTAACCACAGATCTTCTGTGGATGTAGGCTTGCTCAAATCCTTCTGTCTCTTCATGTAATCCCAGGCAGACTCAATGATGTGGAGATCAGGGCTCTGTGGGGACCATATCATCACCTCCAGGACTCCTTGTTCTTATTTACGCTGAAGATAGCTCTTAATGACATTGGCTGTACGTTTGGGGTCCTTGTCCTACTGCAGAATAAATTTGGAGCCAATCAGATGCCTCCTTGATGGTATTGCATGATGAATAAGTACCTGCCTGTATTTCTCAGCATGGAGGACACCATTAATCATGACCAAATCCCCAACTCCATTTGCTGAAATGCAGCCCCAAACTTGCAAGGAACCTCCACCATGCTTCACTGTTGCTTACAGACACTCATTATTGTACTGCTGTCGTTTCCTGCACTATACAAAGCCTCAACACTTTTTCGAGGGAATTCCTCCCAAGATATACCTCTATCAGGTGTGCATACAAAGCAGGCCTTACAAACAATGCTATCCAGTTTTGTGGCTAAACCCAAGAGACAGACAACACTTCCCCAGATCCTACAATTTTCATTCACTGGTTCAAAACTTGTAGTAAGTTATATATAGTGACCAGGACACAGGCCTGGCAATGCACCAAGACTTCTGTCACAGTAAAAAACCTTTGCAAATCCATGGAACTTATTTAACACCTGATGAACTCCCCTTTGTCACCAAGAATTGCCAGGTGGAAGGATGAAAAACTGTGCATTTATTGTATCAATCATTTTGTATGCACTATGCATTCTACCATGTTTACATATGCATGTATTAAACTACTATCATGCTATCAACAGGTTGCACCATGCCCTTTATTGTAATATGTTGATTTTATTTACTTCCTATATCCTCCCCTCTACTACTTACATTAAGGAAAACCTCTTAATTTCGCAAGACCTGAAAATTTAGCATTTAATCGTATGAAACAGGACCAGCACCATCCCTCCTATTGATCACATAAGTGCACTAGAACAGAGCAGAAGGACACCAGAATAAACACTAATAGCATAGACAAGCGCAGGATGAGGTTTACAGGTGCCCAGAATCCCTCTGTAAACCTATCAATACAAGTATGAAGAATGCAAATATGTGGCTATTTATGGGGTAATTGCTTGCAGTGATTCAGGAAAAGTGAAATTTGTTGACTTTCAGTAAATGTATCCCAAGTGTATATACATAGAATATGAATACTTTGCTGAATAGTTCGAATCCTTCCAGTCAAAACCATGTGAATACCCATAAATATAAGAATCAACAATAATAAAATAAAACAGGAATTGGATAAATGATGTTCCTGTAACCATGTACTAGCTGATACAGATGCTCGACTGATGAAAATCTTTTTTTTGGAGGGAGGATGTACGAGTGGTTCTATAAATTTTTGGAGTAAAGCAGCCGGAACAGTGAATTGTTATGACCGACCATTAGCCAGCGCGCAACGGCCTGCCCACATTTGTCTGCTGTTTAATGTAACTTAATTGGGACATTAGCAATTAGTGGTGAAGATCAAAGCAAATCACGTGCATACACTTAGTATCACTCTCAGGATCATGATGCCTGTTGTAAGGTAGCTCAAACAAGGACCAATATTCCAGATATAATTGGCTGCATTAGACTACAAATGGAAGATCACCCTGGGGAAGCAATGGAGAGACAAGTCGGCAATCTCTCATACCAAACAAATGGCAGGAGAATGAAAAAGAATATGCTGCTCACCAATTCCATATATAATTATCAGCATTTATTAGTGAACACAGTCTGCAGAGACACCACAATGTTACACTGAGTAACTGACACATGTAAACAGTGTGATATTCTCTGGCCAAGCTGTACAGTTAATTCCCTGTGGGTAAAAGGGCTTTTAGATGTCTTAAAAGGGTCAAATAGACTTCCTTGAAGAGGTGGGATCTTCCCAGAGCTCTCTTGGCGTAACAGTGGGGAAAAGTGCATGTGACTGGCAAAGCTGAAGCAGTAGTTGGAGAATTACTTGATGAAATGATTAAATTCTTTAGTGAGAATATTCAATTTCTATGGGGCATATTCAATTGTTGGCGTTACAGCCTAAAGTAACGAGGTGCACGCACTATTACCGTGATTACGGTAATAGTGCACGTAAATACCGTTATTACGGTACTTTTCTCGCTGGATTTCAGCTCGCGGCTCAGGGAGCTGCGAGCTGAAATCCGGCTTAGTATTAAATGGTTTTACATTTGAAGTAAATATTAAACACATCTCACTAAGAACGGTAATACTTTTAACGCCATGGGATATTCAACAATTGAATATGCCCCTATAAATGTACTAGTAGCGCCTGCAGGAATATCTGATAATAGAATTTCTCGATGTGGAGTATTAATGTGCATCTTCTAAATGACCAACTAAATTTACCTAATTTTGCATACATGTAATATCAAGTGACAAAATAGCAATGACATAACCCAATAACATAAATTGATACCAGTGAAAAGTTGTCAGCCTCACAGACAAGCATAACTACAAAGCAAACACTGGAGAAAGTCCAAGAAATACATTCACTATATGACATAAGCACAACATGTTACTGCAAATACAGACAGCCAGCTAAGGCAGTTTTCCATTCAACATCTCAAGTCCTCTACACAAGCCATGTTTTGGGGATTTCCCTTTGTAAGAAACAGGCAGTATATTAAGTGATTGGTCAACTAGGCATGCACAAATCATGGAATAATGAGAGGGCTAAAACTTTTATTCAATTTGCACCCAACAGAAATGTATAGTAGTAGAATATATTAAAACTGTTTCCAGGGACATATTGCTGCTGAGAAAGTAAATATAAGCACAAGGAGCACACTCAACTGTTTGCATGGATCTTGGTGCACTTTAAAAGACCATAATGCAACGTTTAGTAAAGTCAGTTGTAAATTGTATTTTGCACATTCAATTATTTTCAATAAGTATAAACATCTAAAGCACAAATATCAAGCAGATGAGAAAAATATCAACAATGTAGTTCATTAATATTGGAAATATCAGGGGACAAAGTTATAAGGCCAAACCTTGAAAGGAAAAAAAAAGTGACTGTTCCTGAAAATGAAGCATGGGAACCTGATAGTTCCCAATTTCCATGATATTAGAATATCTAATCATGGATAATCAATAATCTAATCATGTATACTCTGCACTGACCAAATACACAAGTAATGACATTTTAACTAGTCTACCCATTCTGGTCAGTCCTAACATGATCAAAAATTTTTTTTTTAAATATGGGCTAAAGGCTTACCTGCACACAGCTTTTAAAAGGCAAGTCTTTCGTAAATACTGGCTGCCATGTGACACAAATTGGAATTAATGTAAAGTATTAAAATATGGGGTGCAGGAGAGTTGGGACTTATAATGTATAAACAAAAAACAACAACATAAAAAAATCAATTAATCCTCTGCACTCTCCATAAACTGGGGTGCAAAAGGGGGTTGCCCACATTGCATAAAACAAAAAAAACAACACACACAATATATATATATATATATATATATATATATATACATACATACATACATACACACACACACACATATATACATACATATATATATATACATATATATATATATATATATATATATATATATATATATAAAACAAAATAAGCGAGAGGGGGCGCCACATAGTATAATACTGTATGTAACAATACAGACTAATATACCAAGTAGTAGAAATAAAGATCACCACGTCACCACGTGGGTACAGACACACAGGTTGAAGTGAATCAAAAATAAGTGCACTCAAGAGTACCAGCACCATGCAAATATAATATGCGTACCAGATATAAAATCTTTAAGGCTTATCTGTTAGTATCCTGTATCATCAGGAGCTCAGGTTTTTCTCCCAAGTCAGTGTTGTCTCACACAGCGATAGGGGTACAGAGCTGGCACTTCGTATGTCCACAGTAGTAACCAATTTGTAAAATAGAGGAGACTCACATAGTGTGATACTGTATATCCACACATTTATTTTGTAAAACAATATAGGTGTAAACTTACATAAAACACTTCAAAAAGATCTTATCTGGGTATCTTTGTAAAGAGCCTAAACATTAGGAACATCAATAAAGGCTCACCAACATATTGCTGGATTCTGGCTCACCAACATGCAGCTGGACTCAGTAATCACATCAGAAACAGTCCTCAACGCGTTTCGTCTCAAGTAATAAAGACTTCATCAGGAGGAAATACAAGTATGTGACTCTCTAATGTCACAGATATAAATAGTATGCGCCGCGCCATCTTGCGCATGCGCACAAGCGGCGTCTCCCGGCGCTTAGCGTGGGGACGTCAAAGACGTCAAGACTGGACAGTTTTTTTATCAATCAACCAACTTTATAAACAACATATAAATATGACAAGCAGGACACACTATGGTTGCTAAGCAGCGATAGCGCTATGAACTAGATAACATATGTGTAAAATACTAGTTAGTAGTAATAGAGATTATGAATATAAATATAAAATAACATCAAGTAAGCAATCTAGGTGATATAGGTACATAATAACAATAACAAACCCCAATAAACGAAGCATCTATTTAAACAGATTGGAAAAGCTGTATGATATATTTAACAGTTATATAACATAAATGTAGCTGTGTAATAAAAAAGGACATATTAGCCCTAGTATGGACACCTGCAGTATGTACTAAATAAACACACATAGAAATATATATAAAATCCTAGAAATATACAAAAATATAAAAATATATAAATATATCTCTCTCAAGCATCATGTAAACATATATATGCATACATAAACAGAAAACTAAAATATAGCATCAAGAGTATAAGAACACACATATTCATGACGTAATAGCCTAAGTTATCTATAATTAAGTATTGAAACACCCTCATATGAATAATAGGCTAGTATTCAGATAAAACTACAAGAAGGGAGCTATTTCATAATTATCATTAAACCCTGATGGCGTGAGGGTACCCAATGAATAAATCCAGAACATCTCCCTCTGAGATAAAAGTTTATGTAAATCTCCCCCTCGATCACCTAATTTTACATTCTCTATGGCCATAAATTTTAAATATTTAGGATCCGATTGATGGAACTCCTTAAAATGTTGAGAAACTAAGTGACTGGTTACTTGGTTTTTAATGTTTCTCACATGTTCCTGTATTTGGATTTTTAGCTGTCTTTTAGTTTTACCCACATATTTATAGCCACATGGGCATTCTAGAAAATATATGACTGATGTGGTTAGACAATTCATTAGTTGTTTGACAATAAATTTCTTCTTTTTGTCATGACTAAAAAACTCTTTGTTGATGGGAGCTGTATATTTGCAAATATTACATTGGTTACATCTAATGCTCCCTTTGATGTCTAAAAAAGTAGAGGGGTTCTTAGTAGAGGTAATACATTTCAAATGACTGGGGGCCAGCAAATCTTTCAAACTGAGACTCTTTTTAAAAATAATCTTTGGAGAATCCGGAAGAATGTCGTGTAGGATAGGGTCTTTTTTTAAAACATTCCAATGTTTAGATAACACTGATTTAAATTTGTTATCATCACTACAAAAGGTGGTAACAAATGAGACATCCTCATTTTTACTATCAATCTTTTTTGAGTAAGAAATGATTTCTTGTCTATTAAGTTGTTCTGTTTTCTCCATCGCGTTATCAAATAGTTTTTGAGGATAGCCTCTCTTTGAAAATCTTTCCGAATAAATATTGAGTTGTTCTTTGCAATGAATGTCAATACTACAGTTCCTTTTAATGCGATCAAATTGAGAATAAGGGATGTTGGTCTTCCACTTCTTAGCGTGGCAACTCTTAAAATGTAAATAACTGTTAGTATCGACAGGTTTAATAAAGTTCTTAGTAATAACCCCATCGTCCTGTGCAATGAGTATCAGGTCAAGGTATTCAATGCTGATAGGATCATATTTCATTGTAAATTTCAAATTATAGTTGTTATCCCCAATATATTGAAAAAATTCATTCAGGGATTGGATATCTCCTTGCCAAACTATTAAAATATCGTCTATATATCTTTTAAATACAATGATATTATCAGAATAAGTGTTGGCCCTATATATATACTGCTCTTCCCAAACGCCCATTAGTAAATTCGCGAAGCTAGGCGCAAATGTTGTGCCCATTGCGGTTCCGCACAATTGTAAATAAAAGTGCTCAAGAAATTTAAAATAATTATGAGTTAAAATAAATTCAATTAAATGGCAAATAAATGCCTTATGTGGATTGGATAGGGAAACATCCAAATCCAAAAAGTGTTTTGCTGTTTCAATGCCTTTTTTGTGCTCAATGGACGTGTATAATGACTGAACGTCGATCGTTACCCACAAATAATCGCTGCACCACTTGAAGTTTTCAAATGTTTGTAGCACATGTGCAGTATCTTTTATATAAGATTTTAATTTCAAAACGTATTTGTTAAGAAATATGTCTACATACTTTGAGATTTTTGACGTCAGAGACTCGATTCCTGCTATAATCGGTCTCCCGGGTGGATCAACTAGACTTTTGTGAATTTTAGGCATATGATAAAAAATGGGTATAGTGGGATTGCTCATCATTAGGAATTGAAACTCGTCCTTGATGATAATTCCATCATGTAGAGCTTTAGTAAGTAATTCTCTGAGAGAGTCAACAAAATCATTGGTAGGGTCCTTAGTAAGACGGGTATAAGAGGCTTCGTCATTTAGTAGTCTCAGAGCTTCATTAATGTAGTCACAACGGTTTTGTATATTATGCTTATTTTGTTTTAGATTTTATCCAGTACACCATCTGGCCTTGTGGGGATTTGGCAGCCGCCTGAACATAGGACTTTCGTTCATCTAAAGAGACATTTAATCCATACTTATTTGTCTACCTAGAGTTACGCGCTGTATTATCTATTGTATTTTGATATATATATATATATATATATATATATATATATACACACATACACTATATATATATATATATATATATATATATATATATATATATATACATACACACATATATATATACATATACATACATATACATACATATACATACACATATACACATACACACACACACACACACAGGGTGATTCAAAAGTCGCAGTACACCCTTTTATTTCAAAAACTCTACAGGAAATTGGGAAACCTGAATACTCCAGTAAGATATGGGTGACATGGTCTATCTTTTACGGTATGTACCAAACATGGGCGCCATCTTGAAATCGGCCCAATTCCTGTAGAGTTTTTGAAATAAAAGGGTGTACTGCGACTTTTGAATCACCCTGTATGTATATATGTATATATACATACACACATCATATTGAAACTGCTAATGAAAGCCGACTTGTCTGTAGAGGAGAGCAAAACGACTTTCTACATGTCAAACTTCCGGTGATGTCACCTCCGGTCCAGACTCCGCGTGGTGTTCCACAGAGACAATCTTCAGCATCAATATATGGACCAGAGGGTTTTTAACCATCGGTGTAATAAACATTTTTTTTTAGACTATTCCACACGTGTGGCCACTTGTGGCATGTTATTGTTTCTCCTCAGATTTATTCTTCTTTCCACATTGAGTGATATCATGTCAACTCAGATCCAATCAGGCTGAAGAGGGATAAGTGAGGATTTTATACAGATAAGCCATGTTTAATTTATCAATTGTATGCAGTTTACATTTCAGAATTTTATATTATATGGTACCTGGCAATATTACACTATGAGCACACTCTGGTTCTATTTGTTTCTTTATACATACTGTATATTTTATTTATACATTTATTACATAACACAAACATAGTTAGAAGCACCCTCTAAGCAAACAGTCAAGCAATTTGTATTGCATGGTTCACAATAATCAATCATTACAGGTTAACTAATTAATCTAACACTTTTAAAGGGCAATTTAACATATTTCTTAATATATCATGTATAAAACACATACTTTGACAGTTAATTCATTGTTTCCAGTACTTGGACTACTGCTGCCTCAATTTCGAAAACTGTCTGAAGGGGGTTTGTGTGACAGCATGAAATTAATGTGCCAACCTGCTCCACCATGGTTTGCAGGTCACCCAGACAAAACTGTACCTCGTTTCTCACACTAATAGGGGATGAGTTGCTATACTTCTTATCCCTTTTCCTCATCACAGACTAGAACTGTGTGATGCAGATAATGCCCCAGCCAAAAAAGGGACAAATGTATTTGATCTGCCTGCATTATGCAAATCCAGCATGCCTCTGTAAAGTATGTTTTCGGTATAAACATATCTCATTATTAGACAATGAATTTATTGAATTTAGCTACTTGCAGTGTGTTTTGTATAAACGATATGTACATACTATTTGGTGCTAGTGCCAGTATATTGTAACAAATTATATTGCAAAATTAGTCAGGATCTTACCACAGCTCCTGTATTGTATTCCCCCTGGGTGACTTAAAACGGCTATATTGTCAGTAACTGTAGAGGGTATATTGCATCAGGAACCATTGTGTCAATGACGCAATAGGTTTAGTAAGTAAACTAGCGTATTTTTGCCAAGTGCCCTGTGCATGTATGCAGACATGTGAATACAATGTGTCTGCTGCGATATTTAGCAAGCCTGTTGTCTGATCAGACCCCCACCCACAGGGGCGGATCTAGAAAAATGCTGTACCCGGGGCGATTTAGGGGGGGGGGGTGATTTAGGCCCCGCCCCTTTCTAACATCTTAGGCTGCCGACGGCTGCACACTATGTGCAGGTCCGTCCAGCAGTGACAGGCAGGGACAGTGTGCTGCCCGGCTGCTCTGATTGTGTTTTAAACACAGTCAGAGCAGCCGGGCAGCACACTGTCCCTGCCTGTCACGGCTGGACGGACCTGCACATACTGTGCAGCTGTCGGCAGGAAGTGTCTGCTAGGGGGGCCCCCCCTGGATCCGCCACTGCCCCCCCATTGTAAGCGAGGATCTAGACATCTCGTATCTACCTCTTATCAGCCTTTATGGCATGTTCAATGTGGTCGAGTAGTTTGACTAGGATATAAGTATGAGAGAGGATGGCCAAGAAAGAGTGGGTCATCTGGATCACAAACACAGAGCCAAATCTGCAAATTCATCAGAGAGGAAAGTCCTTGGCTCAATGTGAGCCAGTATCCCAGGCCAAGAGACACAGGATCGCTGTCTGCATTTATTCACTATAGGACTGAATACCATGGAAACTCAATATAGGTAGTGGAGAGCCTCAGGCCGCCAGCCAGAGACTAAGCCCTACACAAAAACACTACCAACCAGGGTAATCATATGGCAGAAATTTGCTAATGTTGCATTTCTATAACTATTACGTTGTTCCTTGTGTATGTAGGCAAGTAAATTGCACATTTATATTTGTACCTAATCCTTTGCCATGAGAAATTTGTACCCACGTGGTTACACCCTAGGTAAATGTCTCCTCACTGATTACTACTGTTCTAACCAGTGGTAGGAGGGTTTTGCTGCTACCACCAGGCTCCTTAACTGGCTGTTAGTAGTAATGATGTTCATTGGATTATAAGAGCTGTTCCTTCAAGTGCATACCACCACTAGTAAAAGTAGTTCAATTTTAAATTTGATACTAGTTCTCTTATACAGTGTTTGCACCAAAGATGAAAGGTGTGTGTGTGAGGGGGTAAGTTGGCCCTCAGCCCCTTCATCCATCCAGGCTGATCCACTTATCAGTGCATGATAAACAGATGCTAATTTCACTTTGACTTTCATTGACTTTATTGCTGTTTGCGCACCTGGTTTCTAAACAAATAATCCATGATTTCAGAGTTAATTGGTAAATCAAGTGGTCAAAGTGGACATTTAGAAGTGGCGGTATGAAAAATGTAATGGAAATATAAGTGAATGGAATTTGATAGTTTTACAATGAAGGCCTTAAGAGAAGTGGCGGTATGGCTTACCACCGTATACACCCCCACTTCGACCACTGGGTAAAACACTAATGGTCCAGCAACACAATGCAATAGGCAGGGTTAGTTTTAAACAGAATGAGGTGTTGTGCAGAACTGATGATGGATCCTATATCCAGCAACTACTGGAGTCAAGGCACAGCTTAAACATACAAGGCCAACACTAGCCACATTGCAATATATTCTTAGTGGTAAGAATGAATACACCTTTATAGTTTGTCAGGGCTATCCTTCAAGAATAATGCCACAAAATCTAAAAGCGAGTTAAATGAAATAAAATAATAAAACTAAACAAAACCCCACAATAAAAGAAACCCCACGAACGCTTATACATTCAATTAATAGTTTACTGGATCCCCCAGGGTTCCCGATTACCTGATTTGCAAGTTCAGGGGATGAGGCATAGACTCTCACTTATAAAAACACAAACCCCAAAAATTGGATAGCGCTGTGGACTATTGACCAAAGTACAATTAATATAACCACGTAACTAAAAGATACGGGAATTAGCAATCCTCGATTGAAATAAAAAAGAAAGATTGGTTCCAATAAAAATACTTTATAGCAACAAATGAAACAAACATAAAAACATAATGAGATAAATACAAAATAAATCACAATGAACGAAGTAAAAATCAGCTGGAAAAAATATATGCTATAATCCCAACTCAGTATTGATCCTGTTGACCTAAGTTGCATTTGCAAACAACTCTTTTCCAAATAAGTTGGATTAAATAAAAAACTCGCCCAAATAGTGGTTGATGGCAATATCACATGGATAGAGGGATTCCAGTTCCCGATAAGAATGTCAGTATTCGTATTAAGGGATCCTCTCCTTTGACTCTCCTGAATGCAATATAAAAAACAATCCAGATCCAACAAAAATGTAGCCACATATGTTAGGCAGTAAACAGTGTCTTACCGGCCCAATATTCACCCTCCGGAGGGGAGTTACATCAAACCACGCATAGATATTCCGTCAGGTTGTCCGTCTCAGATGTTTAAACAACTTGCCGTGTCGGCGGTGAATCACCTGTTAAAACCGGAACGGGCTTGTAGACGGATAAGATAATTCACTCCAACCTGTTATTGCATAACTGAAATGCGGCAAAGTCCACGAATATTATAGAATGTGGCCCGATTCCTTCTGATGAATGGGACTTGAATAGAAACCACAATCAAAACTGAGTAAACATCCAGCGGAAATGAACACTATATGACGCGTTTCGTGCTACTATGTAGCACTTCTCACAGCTAATAGAACAGTCTCTGTACTCAGGTTAAATAAGCACACACAGACGATTAGTATTCAATCCACAGGTGTCAAAATCATCCAATTGGCCAATTCAAACTCAGCCAATAGCCATCAAGTGTATGCAAGTCATATAGAACCTCATAAGACTAATATATAGTCTATTTCTATAAATAGTCTATAAATAGACTCTCACTTGGCTTATTTACACAAACTTGGTGTCAAGAAGAGAGTGGAATGAAGATTGGGACTGTTTGAATGACCAGGAGTGTGGAAGATAATTAAACGGTTTGTTATAATATACACCACCCAAAACAATTTTTTTTTTATGTTGGTTGTCCATTAATCTCCATAGCTCAAATTATATGCATTTAAAAAATAGCGTCTGGCTGACACATTTATAAACATTTTTGAAGCCCATCTCAAATATTTAATCTAAAAAGCCAAATCACCCTGCTCGTCATCTACCCCTAAAGAATTTTGTGCTAAATTTCCAAAAGTTTGACAATAGCTTTAAAAAGTCACAATGCCAGTTGTTAAATTGAGGCAAAAGTTAGCAAAGTTTTAACATACTTTGTCCAAAACACTTATATGAACAGTCAAAGCACTCTAGCATGACTGCAACAAAGACATAGTACCACCAAGGGATACCTCTCAACATAGTTCTAAGCATTGGAGCCAAAACAATCACTTTGTTTCATCAGTTCACAGAATCATCCTCCACATTGAAAGACTTCTGGCATATGTGCATTCTGGCAAACACCAGCGTTTACTTTAACTATGTTTTTCTTATTGCCACTGTTTTACCTTCTATAAAGAGCAGATACGTGCAATTGTAATCCCTGCCATGGAAGAATAACTGTGCCAGATTTACCAGAGCTTCTTTTTGGTCTCCAACATTCATGCATGGATGCTCAGTTCTAGACAAATTCACAGTTGTGCCATATTTTAATTTATTTATGTCAGACGTAATCCCCGCAGTTCTGCTGCTGTCAGGGACAGCCATCCAACTCCTTCCGGCCAAAGACGTCCTATTGCACAGTTGTCCCTGGCTGGCTTCCCCATCAGCACGCATGCAGGCCAGTTGCGTTCCCGTTGCCTAGCAGTGGGGACGCTCTCCTTACAACTGTCGGCGGCCAGTGACGTCACTAACCACCAGGGGCCAACTATTAGGCGTTCCCTCTCATTGCTGACATGAAGGTTGTTAGCTGTTTGGAATCTAGATGGAGTCATCTAGCCTTTTTAACAGATCTCATGGACAGATGCCTTTAACCACCCTTCCAAAGACGACAGGCCGGTCCAGATTTATCAATGGGCTTGATGAAGCTGCAGAAATAGGCCCAACAAGATCAATGCCTAAAGAAATATTTTTTATTAGACTTTGTTTAACAGTTTAATGATTGAATCACCCGGGCCCGGGGAGAGCCTCTTGGATGGGCCTGATCCTTTTTTTGGATCCTGTGCCCACAACTAACAGGTTTATAGCCACTGAAAGAGGTGCAAAGACAGTGGAGTAGAGTCAATGGGCAGAGACCCCAAGTAGGTGGTGCGCGGTGTAGTCGATGAGCAAAAGTTATAGAAGATATGCACACTAAATAAATAAATATATATACATATATATATATATACACGCACATATATACACACGCATGTACATACACAGACACACAAAAAACATATGTACACACACACACAAATACGACCATCTTGCTCCACAGACCTATGTGCTTTGGTAGACAAGTTGGGGCTCTAGCACAAATCAAGGCACAGCGTAGGACCAAAGATTTGTTGAAATTCTGCAGTAATAGTCGTTGAAAGGCTTTGTGTTTTTCTCTCATATGACCACACAGGACTAATTTTCTTGGCATCACTGAGCTTAAGACCCACCTAATGTGACAACTGATTGGTTGCACCAGGGGAGCCAGGACAGCAATTTCTTTATACTTCCAGTAAACCTTCATGTTTGATCACAAACAAGAGAGTTTTTCCACTGGTTAAATACACATTACAGTGTATAGTCAAAGAAACCCAAAAGGTACTTAAAAGAATGACCGATCACAATAAATCTAATATCTACACCTTTTTTGGAGAAACACAAATATTTATCTCAAATACTGCTTTCACACATGCATGAAGATCTAGTAAAACAGCCCAGGCTTCTAATAGTGATGATACCAGATGTGGACTGTGCCCGAGGTGCACTGCCCATGGAAATCCTGAAGAGTTTATTAAAACAGCTTCCTTCACAGCTCACAGGGTAAATAGGTGAACTAAATGATACGGAAGAACTGCTTCATCTGTAATAATTTGCAGTTATGTCACACAGGGAAGTATTCTTCATTATCAATTCTAGAAATCTTAGAAATAATTTCACCAGATTTACAACTGTGGTCTGGTACTTGATGTCTACAGAAGTCCAGCTTCACTTTATGGAATATTTATATTTACTAAAATGAAGGGAAATGTTAATGTTGAATTGATTAGCGCTATTGTAAGCATTATACTTTTGATTTACCGTATATACTCGTGTATAAGCCGAGTTTTTCAGCACATTTTATGTGCTGAAAAACGCCCTCCTCGGCTTATACACGAGTGAACTCCTGTCTCCCGTCCCTCAGCTTTTAACTTCCACAGTGGAACGTATGTGTGTTCCACTGACAGGAAGTTCGGCATTTGGAACGCAAACTTGCGTTCCAAATGCCGAACTTCCTGTCTGTGGAACGCACATGCGTTCCACTGCGGAGGAGGTCTCAGCAACAATAGCATCAAATGTAATTGGCATTAACTGGCGCAATGAGGAGACATGGAACTGGGGCTTTGACTTGCAGCCTATTTGCACATTGGACCCTTAATTGTGGACACTCATTATAAAAATCTAGCGATCCCAACAGCGCAGTGGAGAAGACCCCGAGGGAGGAAAACTCCATGATTCTGGTAAGGTGCAGCAACTTTTAGTAGCCCGCCACAACCAGGGTTTTAATCACTACAGCATCAATTTGCTCATATTTCAGGCGCTGGTAGCAATGGTTGCTAAAAACAGGAACTAAAATGTTAGTTTAGGTAACATATTCAGGGAGATATTAGACTCCAATTTTCCCAACCTATCTGCAATGTCCTGCTGGATCCACCAGAAACTGTAAGATATTAGTTCCCCTCCATCACTTACATATGTCTCCTGTTTACCAGTAGCTGCTGCATTTCCCACCCTAGGCTTATACTCGAGTCAATAAGTTTTCCCAGTTTTTTTAGGTAAAATTAGGTGCCTCGGCTTATACTCGGGTCGACTTATACTCGAGTATATACGGTAATATTCCTAGTCATCAAGCATTTTTATGCAGCATTTCCAATGCAGTGGATGTTAATGCATTAAAATTTGAATGGAGATCCCTTTCCAGTGACCATTTGTAAAGGTGATTTTATTGAGTCAAGACTGGTTGTGTAAATAAAGGTTCACTTCTGGATACTTCCAATTAGATGCAAGGACTGCTGTTGGTTCATTGGCAGTCAATTTTGGACATTTTTCCGAAACCACAAAGTATTACTCAGAGTTTACAACACTACATTTCTGATTACTGAGGGATTTAAAGTAAATGGTGTAAATTTAAACTATATTACAGGGTATTAATTTTTACTACCTACAAACTTTTGAAGAACAAGTTAAGCCACTATTTGGAATTTATAAATCTCAAAAGTATTGTAATTCCATACCTACCAACACTCCACTACAAAGCAAAAATAAAAAAAAATCAGGACACAATTGACCACACCATCTGTCCAAAACATACCCCGATTGGTCAGTAATTGACAATGTCATGTCATCAATTTCCCAAGCTGTGCCCCTTCCAACTTGAGAAATGAGTGACAGTCTGCAAATATCGCTCCTTAGCTCATGTGTAGCAGGTTTCATTTTAGGAGAGTGGTGCTTCATTAAAGAACATAATCTGGCTGACAGACTTGCACTGGATTGATGTATTCTTATATAGGGGCCAGACTAATGATATCACAGAAGCTAAGATATTGTGTCATTAGGACACGTTCCTAAAGATATGGGAGGACTTTCTGCTGTCTGTAATTGAGAGGGGAGGTAATTAGTTAGAATAAGTATTTATTGGTCCTTTATATGTTCATGTCTGCAAACTATTGATATTTATAATTAAATGTTGATAAAATAAAAATGCAGGGTGAAGTCATTTCTTCTGGAAGCCATTAGGACATTTTTTTATTTTTTTTCAGCAAAAAGTTTAAAACAATGAGAGTAGAAATTTAAAGAGACAAGTGACCAAAAGTGTGCCGAATTATTGTAGTGAGAATTTATAGAAACTTTGACTATATTTAGGAATCTGGCTACGAAACTAGAAATTTTAGGTTTTGGGAGCATGACAGCCCATCCACACTTAGATTTTTTTTTATTGTCAGCTATATTTCAACCAGATGACAATTTTTTATGATCATTTTGCTACCATTCCATTAACACGCATGCATGTCGCATTTTTTTGAACATTGGAACAATTTATTTCCTTCCTTTCTGTACAATCCAATGGAAATCTTATACATAAAGTTGAAAGGGTGATGCACAAGCACAACTACTTTATCAGAACGCCACCTTAGCAGAAATTAGCCATTTATTTATTTTGACTGAAGTGGGTATGCTTGTTTTCCCATTTCTTAGCCACATAACATTGGGTAGCCAGGCAGATATGTCCTGCCAAGAAGAATGCTGATTTTGGGAGATTTTTTGGTATTCTGTGTAGTAATGTCAACCAGGAATTAAGTGCAAAAAGGAATATGTTCTTTAAAGACAAGAGCTTGAATACTCTGTTTCATAATAATTGCATGTGTGTACATGTTCACCACATATGGAGAGCATCTCCAATGGTTTCAAAGCCCTTAGACCAGTGATAGGCAACATGAAGTAGCTTTAGGGCCGCATTAGTAGCACTCCAGCCTTCAACGGTGCCGCACAGAGGAAGGAGGGAGAGCACAGTGCATTCCTTCCTCCTCCGGGAGCACTGTGCAGAGGAGGTCACATGACACGGAATTTGGCTGCCCCCGTTCTGATAAGATCAGGAGCAGTCAGCTGGTGGGCCACAGGTGAAGTCTTGGTGGGCCGCTTGTGTCCCACCGCTGCCATAGATCTTAATAAATAAGTCTTGTATTTAAGACACGTACACGTGTTGTCCACAGATCCATTAGTGTTATTATACAGGAGAAGGGGTTCAGTGTACAATCCTGATAGCAAATATAGTTGCGATCCTATTAATGCAATATAAACTCCATTTACTAGCATTCAAAATATCCTGTATACTTGTCTGTGTTTGCTTTTAGGTGAAGAAAGCTCGGCGAAATATTCAATATTTAGAAGACCATTTACTAAATAGAAAATATATATATAATTTTAATAATTTAAGATCATTCAAAATATACTAAGGAGTGATTTATTGAATGTCACTTAAATAAAGCAGTCTGGTACGGAATGATACTTCAAATTGTAGAAGCTGCAAGAAAGAAAAAAGTATTTTAAAAAGGTTTAAAATAATAACATGGATGCAGATGGTTTTATATTTTTTGTTTTGCATCTAATTGCAATCAACAGCAGACATCTGACACATTGACAGCATCAGCAAAATTGCTGCTGAGAGCACAGAATCTATGTCTAAAAATAATCAGCCATTCTGTGCACCACTGTTTGTTATAATGGTAATCGATGCTGGAGGCTTTGAATTCCATCAATGTATAGATCTGTTCTGTTCTGCCTGGTGATTGTGTTCTGCACACACATACTCTCCCCGCTGAAGACAGAACAGACGCACTGTGTGATTAAGATAAGCTCAGATTCTTTTCATACATTCCTTATCAGTTCCAATTCTCCACCAGCCAGAGATGTTTCACAGCGGTTAAAGATTAGTTCAGCTTCTCAGACGCCAAATCTGAGGGGTATTGATCAATAAATCAAATCAGGAGCAATCAATGGTCCAATAAGAAGAGTCTAGCCAATGCATTATTAGTGGCGCCCACAGAAAAGGAGCTTTCATCAAAACATTGCTTTTCTGGCTCCTTTCCAGAAACTGGTCTGGCTAATAGACTCCCACAGCAGTGGAGCTTCATCCCAGCAGAAGAGCAATAAATTTCTCATCAAACAGCCGATAGAGAAACAAGATGAACATCTGTTTTGCTGCAATGAAACCCAGTGTTCTTCAGAATAAAATGCTACCTGTAAACCAGGTCTGACAGACCACCCCAAAGGCCGATTCTTTATGCACTGAGGATGGCTCTTTGTATTCGCCAGTTATTTCAATCTTTAATTTACAGTGACTTTGTATTCTTCACAGCTGCCTCTACAGCTTTATCAAAACATATTCCAACTCAGTCGATATTAAGAACCATCCAGGGATCCCATACTATGAAGGCAATTTTATGATACCCATTATGTGGCAATGCAACTTCATTAAAAGCTGTTTATTCCCTTTAAGTATTGTAAAGCACTATACCTCAGCCATGAAGGATAGTCCTCCTGAAGACGCGAGGCCGAGAGAGCCTTTTTTAAAGAGAATTTCCTTGCAATATGTCTTTCCAGCACGACAAGAAATCGCTGTGCTTTATTTAACAAGTAAGCGCTAGAAGATTTTTACAGTCATCTGACTGATTGTTACGGTGGTTGTCTATAACCTTTAAAAGCACCAGAAATCTATGTCTTTTGTTAGATATCCGAGATGAAGAAAAATGTGAAGAATAAAGAACACACAATTACTGTGTAGCAGAATGGGGCCCACAGCATAAAAGAACACATAATTTGATTAAGATGCTTAATTGTCCCATTCAATTAAAAATGCAGCAAGCTGAGCAGTCTAGCTGGTTTAAATGTAAGCATCATATTTAAACACAGCGGTGGTCCGATGTAAAATTGAATAGGGATGTAAATTGGAGTAACAAAGTGGGTAGAAACATTTAAAAAGGCTTTTGCCTTTGTAGACAGTTTAAAATATAAATTATTTAATCATTCTCATTTGTTAGAAAAAAATATTAGTATTTAATTTCATAATAAATCTATAACGATCATTTTCACTGGCACACAATGTAACAAATTATCCTGCATTTGTCGGGTAAGGTAAGACCTCCTACTAACAAAATGGTGATATTACCAAGATCATTAATATTGCCTAGTATAAATCCCCCTATGTATAGGGGTCTGGGGCATATCTTTTGATAATCTCAAATGCTCTGGTAGATATAAAGCTTTTTTTTTTTTTTTTTTTTTAATAAAACCATCTATTCCAGCATTCTGAAACAAAGAGCTTGATGCAGGCAAGTTCTGAGACATCACAGTTTCAAAACTAAACAAGTTAGAAGCTCCTACTGTTGCAAAAGCCAAGCCCAGGTGTTTTTTTTTACATAGATTTACAAAAACAGACTATTTGACTAAAAAAACTGAAAATTTTTTTGTAAATACATTAGAATTATTTTTAAAAAGCATATTGTAAAAGGAAAATATGCCTAGGTAGATACACATTTTTTATGTAATGGGATGAGTAACCCTAAACAGATGACAATTATGAGTACAAACACACACACACACTATATAAAAAATTGCAATAAAAACAACAACACTAACACATCAAGTAATCCAAAGTAGAATTCAATTATATGCATCCAGGTCTCTAAGAAGGGACTAGGGATTGGATTCATGGATTCCAAATGGCAAGATAGATGTCATATGTGCCTTTGATGGAGGCTCGCCTCTCTTCCGTAGCAGAGATTAGCCATTTTTGTATTTTAAAATGTGATTTTGTCTTAAGTGGGAATGCTTGTTCTCACATTTCCTAACATAAGATTGGGTGGCCAGATAGATATGTGCTGCCAAGCACAATGATGATTTAGGGAAATCTGTGGGCATTATATGCCGTAATGTCAAACAGGGATTGAGTGTAATAGGAACACATGAACCAAAATACTTTCTCCCATAAAAATTGCATGTGTGGAAATGTTCTTCATATATGGAGAGTCCCTAGACCAGAATGAAGAAGTCTTGCATATATTAAGGACTAAGTATGTGGTAAAACACCAGCTAAGGAAAACTTTGTAACAGTTTTTTCAGTAATGCATAAAGAAGATTTAGCCAAATTCTCAGGAAGTCTAGTTTTCAGTTGTTAAAAATGGGAGTCATGGCTATTGTAAGTATAATCATTTTTTTGCCCTTTATGGCTGATTGATATGGCATGCAGACTTGGCATAGGGCTAAAATAAAGCTATGTCTGGTTCAATTATCTCATAAAGGTGTTAAGTCACCATGGTGCATATGGACTATTTTCACAAAATGGGCTGAGTGATCTATCTCCAGATTGTGGTAGGTTATACAGAGACTCCAGAAGATTTAGTGGAATTATTTTATTTAAATTAAAAAGGTTTTAACACTGTAAAATTGCTGAGAAACCCACTAATGAAAAGGGGGTATAAGAAAATCCAAGTGGAAGCGGCAGGGTTCTCATTTATACCCCATTCATACTGCACCAAAATCCCGGGTTTTTGCCGGGGCGAGCTCAAACGACCCGGGTCTTGGTGCAGTATGAATGGTACAAGTCAAAAATCCCGGGTCTTCAACCCGGGATTTATCGAGGGGTAATTCCCGGGTCGGACCCGGGTTGCCTGCACTATGAATGGTGCAACCCAGGTTTTTCAACCCGGGTTGCACAGAAAACAAGCCGATTGGCTGTCTACCTGTCTCTGGAGGATGATGTCTTTTGCATCATCTTTATGCGTCAAAAAACCAGTCACCTTTCAATGACATCACCATTTTTCAGCCAATGAAAACTGCTCTGGTGATGACTCCCACAAATTGCCAGGGCACAGACTTGTGCAGTATGAATGGGGTCAACCTGGGAAATTCCCGGGTCCGAGGTGCAGTATGAATGGTGTTTCTGAGCTGGGACGCTCTGAGCCCCAGCAAAAACCCAGCTTGAAAAACCCAGGATATTGCCGGGGCGGCAGTATGAAAGCGGTATTAGAGAGGTTTGCCAGTCTGACATTAGCGTTGCTGGTGAACATGGTATTCCAGAGTTGGGTAGTCATCATCATCATCTATTTATATAGTGCCAACATATTCCGTAGCGCTTTACAATTGGGGACAAACCCAGTAACTGATAAACAAACTGGGTAAAACAGACAAAGAGGTGAGAAGGCCCTGCTCGCAAGCTTACAATCTATGGGACAATGGGAGTTTGATACATGAGGTTAAGACTACATTTTGCATTTCGGCCCAGCCAGACTGCAAAGGTAAAAGTGACTCATAAGCTAAATCAGGCCTGTCCAACCTGCGGCCCTCCAGATGTTGCGAAACTACAAGCCCCAGCATGCTTTGCTGATAGACAACCAGTTGATAGCTGGAAGGGCATGCTGGGACTTGTAGTTTCACAACATCTGGAGGGCCGCAGGTTGGACAGGCCTGAGTTAAATGATCCTGTCACACAACAATGTTGGTCAGGGGGTAGCTCTCTTGTGTGAAATTGTGTAACGGATGGTAATGTAGTGAGGTTAAGAGGGTGGTTGAGGAATATTATAAGCTTGTCTAAAGAGCTGGGTTTTCAGAGGAGAGTTTTATTGTGCGAGGGAGAGAATTCCATAGAGTGGGTGCAGCCCGAAAAAAGTCCTGTAACTGGGAATGGGAAGATATAATGAGGGTGGATGAGAGACGCAGATCTTGTGCAGAACGGAGTTGCCGAGTTGGGAGATATTTTGAGACAAGACAGGAGATGTATGTTGGAGCAGCTTTGTTGATGGCTTTGTAGGTTAGTTAAATTATTTTATATTGGATTCTGTAGAAAACAGGCAACCAGTGTAGAGACATACAGAGTGATTCAACAGAGGAATAACAATTTGCAAGGAAAATCAATTTTGCTGTTGCGTGCAAAATAGATTGTAGGGGTTTGAGTCGGTTTTGGGGAAGACCAGTAAGGAGTGATTTGCGATAGTCAATGCGGGTGATAAGTGCATGAATTAAGGCGAATTCTGGAAATGTTTTTTTTACATGTATATAACATGATTTAGATATAGAGTCAATGTGGGGAACAAAGGATAGGTGTGAGTCGAGGATTACACCTAGGTAGCGAGCTTGTGGGGTGGGATTTATGGTCATGTTATCAACAGAAATAGAAATGTCAGGTATGTTCTTGTTGGTGGGTGGAAATATTATTAACTCTGTTTTAGAAAGATTAAGTTGAGTTGGCAAGAGGACATCCAAGATGAAATGACAGAAAGTCGGTGAAAAGGCCATAACCACAGGATATCTTTCATCAACGCGGATGTTGTAAATTTATTTTCTATTAGAGTCCATCTGCAGTGAGACATGCTATCTTAGTTGACAACATGATTGTAGCCCAAGCAATGTTAAAGCCTCCATCGCTCCTTTTATAGATCAACACCTCCCAACTAATGTGATAAGGTTACCATTACTTATATTTTGAACAGTGTTGTTGCCATACAAATTGGAAGCTCAACTGTAAGTTTAACTGCATGTAAAAACAGAGTGATATTAATAGTTTCAGATTTATGACTGTTTATTTTGAATCCTGGGATTTTTCTGAATTGATTAGTTGGACAGGTTTCAAAAGGGTCGTTGTTGGCTGTAAAGGTGTGTAGAGGTGGACCTGCAAGCACTGCAATTTTAAAGCCATCTGAGCCCACTCTTATGTCTTGGATGCCTGGATATAAACACAAATTATCTGGGAAAAAACGCTCTAGAAACAAGACTTAAACAGGATAGGGAGAGAACAGACTTGTCTTGTACAATTGTTTGAGCAATGAAGAAAAAAATCCACCTGCCAGAGCTCTAGCAGTGGGTTCAAGATAAGGAACCATAAAATAATTTAGTAACTGGTGATCATACAAATTGCCTGGGGACAAAAAGGCATGCATTTCCAGTCAACCCTATCAAAGGATTTTCCCACATCCAATCGTATTAATATTGAAGCAATAGCATTCACTCAAGCGGTGTGTGTATGGCATGTACAATTTTCCCAATGCTGTGAGTAGTACCGCAAAATGGAAAAAAAAAACCCGTTTGGACTGGGTGAACATTTGTGATAAAGGGTAATGAGCCAGTCCAGCTGGCCCAGATTTTAGCTGTAAAAATGTAATGTTCACATTAATCAATGAGATGCAGGACTAAGAAAGACATCTATAATAACTTGTGTTGAACCCATCTAAGCGTAGAGCTTTAGTAGGATGGAGACTTAATATTAAATATCTCCCTACCTGTTGCATCGAGAGAGAGCACAATATTTGTTTTCCCGGTGATAGTATAGATAACATGATTTCAGAAACATGGTTATATCAATCAGGATGTTTTTTTGGTCAAATCTTGAATCCATCATACAATTTACTGTAGTAGTCTCAGGATTTGCTTAGAATAGCAGATGGTATGTAAACTAGATCACCAGATTGCTAGTATAGAGCTTGCAATATGAAGATCGAGAGTTTTATTTTTTACCTAGCCGAGTGTCTAGTTTATTATTTTTTTTAATCATAAAATATGTTCTCTTCTCATTGCCCTTTCCATTAAAATAGGCTTTAAATTTGCTTCTGTCCACTGTAAATTGTCCTAAAATGGCAAGATTGAAACATGTAGAGGAGGTTCCTTCCAAAGCAGTAATAATAGATGTAGGATCTTAAATTGTTTGCATTCTTTATTTTTTAATTCTAGACCCATGATGAATTAGTAATCATCGGATAACAAATTTGTGTGTTGGCCCATAGTAAAGTAGAGGAAACATCAGGTGCAGAGTTGATTCAGAAGGTCTAGACAACTGCTTCTCAAATAGTTTGATGCATAGTTGGTTGTGATAGGAGAGATTCATTAAATCACCATTTCTCTCTGCGTTATTCAGTGGGAGATTAATTTCCACCCTACTGTGGTCAAACCATGGTGTAAGTGGAGTAAATAAGAGCCAAAAAGATGAGCTGGGTCAATATTATTAATAGCTACATAGACTGCACAGCTATAACAGTAGAATGTGTACTGTCAGATGGGTAATTGGAGTGACAGGCTTAGAGGTAGTAGATCCACTAAGGACAGAATGCACATGTAGATTAAAGATAACCTCCCATGTTAATAACATTTGGTGAAGTATTATTCAGAAGGATAGTAAATTCCACAAAGAATTCAGATTGTGATGAACTAGGTGCTTAGTTCTATAGCAGTTGCCTCTACCAGAGAAGAGATTTGTAGGCTATTCCTAGCGAAAGTTTTCCCACGTAAAAAGGAGGAATTAATAAATGCTAGATCTAACCCGACTTGTCAGACACAAAAAAAAAAAAAAAAAAAAGAGGAAGAAACCCAGGTAAAAAAAAAATAAAAAATAAAACCACAGAGGGGAATTAAAAACTTTCTATGGCCAAAAAAACTTAAAAACTTTAAAAAAGGGGGAAGGGGCTTAGCTGGGCCCAGAAAGCACATTCAGATCAAAGTGAACCAGTTATATCAGTAATATGAAACCAAAGTAAAATTGCAGGCTAAGAACTTGCATAAAATCAGGTTGCTCTAGTGGGATAGTATGTGTGTTCAGGCTCACTGACAAATACCAACATAGTTTTTTTTGCTGAAGTGATGTGGAAACTCCCTTGGTACTAATAGGGATACCTTTATATCTGTGGCCCCTACCTGATAGCATTTAATATGTAAAAGCACAATCTCATTATACAGGTTACATACAATATAGCCAATATCTGCAAAGCAATGCAATACTATAGGGTGCTAAAGATAAACAGTTTGACGAGAAGGGGTGTCTCTAGTAGGCTAAACTCTAGTTTCAATGTCCTGAAACTCCCATCATGTCACATGTTCCTCATTCCCAAGTTTTAAAACTTGATTAGAACATACTATGCAAATGTTCTAATTCAGGCAAGACAGTGCCCATGCTAAGGGAATGTCAACCCTCCAGTCGAAACGTTGGTTCCCACTCCTGGGATACTGGGGAGGTCCCACCTACATGACTGGGTCCCATGTACATAGTACTGCAGGTTGTTTTAAAGGGAAAGGAAGGAGGATGGGGTTGGCCTAGCACTTTAGAAGCACTAGGTATGTGTCCCATTGTGATGTAGCCACATACCTAGTTTGTCTCACACTCTCACATACATATTTATAAAGTTGGAAGTAATAGGGAGTTGCCCAAAATCTTTAATTTGAGCTATTGGTGCTTTTAACATATCAGTTCTGCACATCTGAACACTGCAAGGATCACCCATTCATCTTTGCAATATTGCTTGAGCACCATCAGGTTGAATGTGAACTGTTGGTGAACAGCAATTTTCAAATCATTCCACAGATTTTCTATAGCATTGTGCCCTTGACTGAAACCAAAGTAGATTTACTAAACTGAAGGTTTGAAAAAGTGGAGATGTTGCCTAAAGCAACCAAATTCTATTTAGTATATTCGACAAAAATGACAGCTAGAATCTGATTGGTTGCTATATGTAACATCTCTGTCCTACCAAAATACAAACCTCCCTCGAAGTTCTGGGTCTTCTTCATACTGCAGGTTTTCCTGTAAGATTTGTCTACATTTTGTTCTATTCATTTTGCTCTAATTGTAACAATCTTATAGACCGTAAAGCAGGGAAGCATCCCCATAGCATTATGTTCCCACCAACAAATATAGTCGGCTTGATTCCTCAAGGGACGTATACCGAGATTTTGTGCACAAAATCAGTCTGTGCATGCCCAGAACTGGACTATATGTCACAGAACGCAGCCACGTTCAATTCAGCTTTGAGTATGAAAAACACTTACTACAGCCTGTGATTTCAGGAAGGGAACAGGCCTGTAGTCAATGTACAGTAATGGCGTGCCAATCTCGAGCACGCAGCAGCTTGGATTCAAGCTCTGGACATTTCTCAGGTACTTGGTTTTAAGCCGTGTCTCTTGTCTAACTGTCAATTATTAGTGATATGCATGCTATTACGTGTGTTTGCAATTAGGAGCAACTGTAAGCATTTATTTTTTGCGCAATAGACATTCATAATATACTAATATATTTCATAGAATGAAAAAAAAAAAACTAAAGTCACTAATGTTTTATCATTAATGCCTATATCAACATGTGACATTAACTGAACATTTTTATTTTTATTTTTTCTTATGTGATTTTATATTTCACATATGTATTGAACATATCTTGCAGTGTCTTGTCTAGTAAAACAGAGCAGACCTACACCTGTATTCATAACCACACATACCTTCACATTCATTCCCTGTTTAATTCGGATGTACATATATCCGATTTACGTGCATTTTAAAACAAAAGCACATTGCGCTTGGTGTGCACAGTTTCTTTTCTTCCTCTCTCATGGACGTCAGTGCCCTGGGGGATACTTTACAACGGTGAACAACAGTAATACAAAGTGTGTGTGTGTGTTTGTCAGTGTTATCTCACAGACAAGTGTATATACGACATGTTCACTGACCACAAGAGGATTCCAACCAATGATTGTAATGATTCTGAATGATAATTACATACATATTCCCCCCCATGGATAACCAAATAAACCATGTAGCAAAACCAGTTTCTTTCATTTGTAATTAAGTAAAAGTTGTTGCTTGTTTGTTTTTTGACTTGCAAAGTATTTAGTGTAGTTCAGCGGCTTTATGTCCAGAACAAAGATAAAAAATTTATTCACAAGTACATGAAACAGTGTGAATCACTGTATGTAAACCAGCTAACATAAAAACCTACATACTGTCAACCATTCCATTAGATGTTAGACCTATGGCTTTAAGTTGCAAATATTAAATTATGAATATTGACAACAGTCTGTAACAACTCCTCAAGCTTCAATTGAGACTGTATGGATTCCCTGCAGCATGTGTTACATTACCTCATGGTGTGTCTATCAGCCGATAAATAAAAGCACTTCTCACATGCATTTCACATAATCCGAAACAAACCAGAAACAGAACCATAGTGGACCTGAGTCATTAAGGAGAGCAAAGCAAAAAAAAGGAGCAAGTTTGCTCCTTGGCAAAACCATGTTGCATTGGAGGGGTTGGATATTAAATTTCGATGACGATAACAGCGACATTACTTACCCCAATATCCTAATCACTAAACTGTTTTACCTGACATATTTGTATTCATGACTGTTGAAAAAACTGAATTGCAAGTATGTCACCCCAATCCACAGTGCGGCACACAGAATGACGTCAGTTGTAAGCGTAACACTATTATTGGTGGTGTTAAGGGGGCAATGCAAGTATGCTCAGGCATGACAATAGTTTTCAGTAGTCCTTCTACATTGCGCTGGCAGGAAATACATGCATTGCCCCCTTAACACCACCAATAATAATGTTGCACTTTCAACGGACAACATTTTGGGTGCCACACTGTGGATGTGTGGACATACTTGCAAATCAGCTTTTTCAAACAGTCGGGAATAGGAAGATGTCGGGAATAACCGTTTTGTGATCAGTATGTCAAGGTAAGTAGTGTCGGTGTTATGGTAGTCGTAGAAATGACTACCACCGCAGTGGAGGGGGAGGTAAATTTAAAATGTGGTGAAGGATTTATAATTGGAATAGGCAACTTTAAATTTCAGTTTAAAAATAAAGCTATCAAGTATTTCTGTGCTAGATGAATAGAGAGCCAGTATTTTCTTTATGTGCAAAATAATAAACTAATTTACACCCCTTGCATTGTAACATGGTTTGTCCAAGATCCAACTACTCTTTTTTTTTTCCTTGCTATCCTTAATGGCCCAGTGTGTTTAGCAGCTACTGACTCAACCACTCTGAAAACAGATTATTTATTTTAGTTTCAGATGCTTTACTATTAAGAATTGCACCAGCAACACGGGATAAAGAACAAATAATGGTTCACAATGTCACTTGCCATAGCGCGCACTCAATTTAGAATAATAAAAATTAGGAGGGACTTGGAAATAGGCAGCCATCATCATTTTATTGCTATAGGTCAACTTCTAATAACAGATTTATTATACTTCATTCATACCTCCCAACAGTTGAACTTTTCTATTCAGGACAAGAGGCGCCCTTCTAAAAAAGGGGATATAACAGTCACAATGGAGCATACAACGTCACCAACTCTCCTTCCCTAAAAATACTCTTGTGTTGCCATGTGCACCCGTCACTAGAGCAGTGAGTGATACACATCTACCATCAGTCCCGTCAGTGGGAATAAAAGTCCTGATTGTTGGTACAGTATAACAGTGTCCTAAAATAGGGACTGTCCTGCCTAAATCAGAACAGTTGGTAGGTATGAATATTCATATAACACCATATCACACAGCACTTTACAATCAGAGAATGTTTAATTCATTCACATTAGTCCTTGCCCTAGTGGAACCGGTGGTAGTCTCTTGATGCTGGTAAATCCGACGCTGAGGACACCTACAAAAGAAAACCGATTTGAGAAGCCAACGACAAGAATATACACAGACTTGCCTGATCAGCAACTGTCCAGATATGCGATTGTATCAGGACACTGACAGCAGCTTCTTCCGAATGCACAGGTGTCCGGCAGGAGTGCCTGACGTCAGTGCGCCCTCAATGAATTTTTATTGAAAGCGCCAATGTTGGGCCCATGCAGGTTAACTGTTGAGAGGGGTCCCAACATTGCCGCTTTAAATGAAAAATTTGTTGAGGCCGCACTGACGTCAGCCACTACTGCAGGACACCTGTGCATTCGGAAGAAGCTGCGGACATATCTGGACAGTCGCTGATCAGACAAGTCTGTGTATATTCTTGTCGTTGGCTTCTCAAATCGGTTTTCCTTTGTAGGTGTCCTCAGCGTCGGATTTAACAGCATCTGCAACGCGTACCCCACCCAGTGGAACTTACAATCTAATGCCCTTCAACAGGCATAAACATTGGGCACGTATTCCACTATTATATTTTTGTGAGGAAACCAGAGCTACTGCAAACAATCCAAGGCAAAAAAAACATACAATCTTCATGTAGTTAGCACCCTGGTCAGTATGAAACCCAAGGAACTAGCTATGTTAGGCAACAAAGCCAACCACTGTGTTACCATAGCGCCAGGACGCTCCTTGAATGAAGTGAGGTTACAAACTGGTCTTCATCCTAGGAACAGCAGAAACAAAGTTTTATCCATGCCCTCAACATACCTCACCCCATCTCCTCTAGCACTTTGATCAATGGTTGCTGCTCTACAGTAAATAATTGCAGGAAGGAGAGCAGGAGAGGTCACTGTGCTCCTACTGCAATCACTGTAGTGCATTGCCTGACAATGCGATAGCAGTAAGAACATTAGAGGAAAAGGAAGTATTCTTCCTCTCATACCCCTAAGCCTTTTTCCATTTAAATCATTGTACTTGCTCCTGTAGTAAGAGGTGACTGCAGTGAATCGGATGGAGGGGGGGCAGCAGTATACAAGTTCTAAAATAAGAAGTAGAAGAGGGTTAGAGTATTACTATTATCATATACTGAGTCTAATGAAAAATGTTTCAACAAATGTTACATTCAGATACATTATCAGAAGGAGGGTGGATTTACATCTTGGCACCTGAAGGCTGCCTATTCCACTAGTTACTGCCCTCTTACAAAGAAAAAAGTCTATACCATCACTGATCTTCTCATAGCAGAATACAGTGGCACTCATTATCCTACACAATTAATGCCTCTCACATATTCTCTGGATTACCACACCACCAGTTAATATAACCTGCCCCAACCTTGGTTAACTCTAATATAGCATGTTAAATGGTCAAGTTATAGACAGCAGTTGAACACACCTGAGTGTGTGTGTAACCATCAATCTACTACTGCCATCAATGAGTCTTGTTATAATACCAAATATAAATGTGCTTTAGGCAAATCTGATTGAGCGTTTGGGTGAATCAGGGTATGATCATCTTTGTCCCGATTTTCCATTCAAGGGAAAAACTGAAAAAATTTTGCTTCAGTAAAATTAGAAATCAAAAAGTTATTCCATTGTGCTCCAAGCTACAATACTCTGTAAAGACACCTAATTCACGCAACAGTTTACACTATACTGCAATTGCACATAATACTAACATCCAGACCATGCTACCACCTACATTTCAGTTACACCCCAGATAAAAGGGACCAGCACAATGCTACAACTGATACTACATTGCCAAACCACACAATGACACACACTATGCATCCATCCACACTACCACAACACAATTCTGGCACCTACATTATGTAACCATCATTACTATACTACTACCCCACACAATACACATACACCCACACTGTCCTGCAAGCTACATTACGGCACCCTAAACAGTACTAACAAACATACAGTAAGGATTAACCTAAACTACTGCCACACAATGCAGCCGACAGCCACAATAAGACGCACCATACATCCCAAATTCGCATCTGTTCAAATCTAGACAGAACTGGAAGGGCATGGCCACATCATGAAATCAGGACTGTCCCACCAAAATCAGCTGCCAAGCATCATTATTGTAAAGCTTATCAAACCATTTTTAAAAACTTTTAGTAGCCCGAACCAAATCAATACACTCAGACGCAGCAGCCATTCTGATGTATGCCAGATTTGTCAGATTGCCTACTTGAGTTCAAGAAGTGCTGAATAAATGATTACATAATACAATATAATAACATGAATAAGAAACATTTCTTTTAGGTTAGAATCTATATCTAAAACTAGTACCTGTAATACTGAATACTTGCCACCACAGCCATGGAGAAGCTTGTTGGAACTAAGAGCATGAAATCTGCAACTAGAACAGAGCAACGCTCTACTTTCCTCTGCAGTCCACTATACAATTAGAAAAGTATAAGTGAAAATTGCAGGATCTATTTCTGTAGAAATTGATTAACAATAAAAATCAAGTGACAAATGAAATCTGTTTCATTGCAATAGTATACCTTCAGGCTGCCGTTTACAAAAGATCCTTAACACTTACAACATTGCTCTTTGAGGGAGACGCAACTATTTTCTCACAGTATACCTGCTATTTACACGCAGTTAAGGCATTCACTTCGTGGGCAACTAATATTCATGAGAAGGCAGTCTGACTCTTCACTAGTAGTCAGTGACAAACACAAAGGAACCAGAGACATTATCAAGGGGTTTTTGGACTTGCAGTATAGTGAGCTTTATGTTGCTTTTTGTTTGTTTCTGGAAGTTTGACAAAGTATATACATGATTATAAGTAATCCTGGCCACACAAGTAGGATTTTGCCAGCGATATCTGCAAAACTGACCTAATATTGTAATTAGCAAATATAATCCAACAGGAACCGATAGGATTATCAGGAATGTAAACATGGTTGGCATATGTCCATTTCCAACCTGTGTGTGGTCATATTCCATCTGTATAAACATGTCCCTGTGGGATTCAGCCATTCACCACATATGGGAAGTGATTCTGTCACAGTCAAGTGATCAGTCCATGTATGACCAGCTTAAGGAGCAGAGACCTCAAAATGCATATTCTTTACAGTATCTTTTGTCTTTTTGGTGTTAATTATATTATGTATTCATACTTTAAACTGTAGGTAACAAATGCTTCTACTTCATAAGTCATATCAATTATTTGCAGATAATTATGTAAAAATAAAAAAAACACTGTGCGCCTTCTTCTGTTTATCCCAGTCGTGGAACTGTCCTGACCTCTGGCTACTCACACCCCATCATGCAAGGTCAGTCTATAGAGTGATGAGGAGCTCCACATATCCTTATTCCTGCGATACAAAATTTCCTTATTCTCAACCTGCAGGATAAGGACAAGTCCCCATATCCTCATCTAAGGCCTGCGGAGTCCTGACATATCCCACATAACCTTATGCCAGGGAACAGATGGGGTCTCCAAATCCAAATATCTAAAACATATACCACATTTGAAGTATATATTTAACATACAATATAAACAGTGGTTTAAGAGGCAGATTTATAAAAATATCATATCTGCAATGTTTCCTCATATCGAGATACACGTTAGAGGCTTACAGTGCATGAGCATTTGGCAAATTGTAGAGAGATGGCTAATGATGAGTAAATGTGACAGTTTTACATGAGCAAATGAGTCTTTATTGAGAATCTTACTAAATTTCCTTGGAGAAAACTAAGTGCATGTTCGCCTTCCAGGGATCCCTGAGGAATAAAACTGGAATGTGATTTGAGAAAACAAAAAATCTGAGCTCTTCCATAAAAGACGTTAAACAAATGCTGCTGTCTCACAGGGGATGAGCAAAACTGATTGTGTTCTATCTGAAATGCACTGCACCCTCAAGCTACCACTCAATCTGTCTGAGATACACACATTCCTGGCAGAAAAAAGCTCTTGGTTCTTACTTAAAACCTACATCTCACATATAATTAATCCATCATAAACGGTTTATCAACAGTTGCATACATACAGACACATATATATATATATATATATATATATATATATATACACACACACATATACACACACACACACATACATACATATACACACACACACTATATTGACAAATGTATTTGGCCACACCTGTTAATTGAGGTGTTTCAATCATAGCTGTTGCCAGAGGTGTATAGAATCAAGCACCTAGCCACACAGTCTCCATTTTGCTAACATTTGTGATGCAAAATGGGTCCTTCTGAAGAGCACAGTAACTTCAGGCTTGGTACTGTGATAGGATGCCAACTTTGCAATAAGACGGTTCGTGAAATTTCATCCCTGCTGGATACTTCGTGATCAACTGCAAGTGATATTATTAGAGAGTGGAAGGATTTAGGAACAACAGCAACTCAGCCACGTAGCAGAAGACCACATAAAATCACAGAGCAAGGTCAACGACTGCCAAGGCGCATGGTGCGCAAAAGTCGCCAACGATCTGCTGATTCCACAGCTGAATAGTTCCGAACTTCCACTGGCATTAATGTAAGCACAAAAACTGTGCGACAGTAGCTTAATGGAATGGTTGTCAATGGCCGAGCGGCTGCATGCAAGCCTCACATCACCAAAACAAATGCCAAACGTTGGATGGAGTGGTGTAAAGCACACACACTCTGGACTGTGGAGCAGTGGAAACGTGTTCTGTGGCGTGACAAATCAAGCTTCTCTATTTTGCAGTCAGATGTTTGGTGGATGCCAGAACCTTGCCGGATCTCAAATGCTCTGCAGAATGAATGGGCACAAATTTTCACAGAAACACTACAATATCTTGTGGAAAGGCTTCCAAGACGAGTGGAAGCTGGTATCGCTGAAAATGGGGGGCCCAACTCCATAGTAAAGTATATGTATTTGAATACAATGCAATTACAGTCCCTGTTGGTGTAATGAGCAAGCGGCCGAATACTTTTGTCCAATATAAAAATAAATAAATAAAAAATCTCTCTATATGCCTCTCTCTGTGTATATGTATTATAAAGTAGGCTGGAAAACAGTAGTATACCATAGTGCCACTTCTCCTACTACCTTCATTGTAAAACTATCAAATTCCATTCACATGCATTTTCCATACTGCCACCTCTAAATCTTCCGTTTGACCACTGTAAAATATATATATATATATATATATATATTCTTTTATATAGAGTACAGCCCTTCCGAGTCACACAGATCATAGTTTAGCAAGTCCAGGTAGTAGTAAGAGAGACGTATATTGTTATGTGCTCTGCCCACCCTATGCTGTTATGGTTCTCTATGGCACAGTAATATCCAAATTGTGTTACTCTCTTTAACAAGTCTAATAATAGGTAATTCATTGAGGTTCACATTGAAAAGATTGTCATGCCCTAGAGCAAAATGTATAACGGAGCCTCACTCCGCTTACATATTTCGCCAAGTAATCTAGGAGTGGCACAAAAAAATCAGAAGAATGGATAGCATGGCACAGACTGGCTATTAATGAGCTTCTATACCCCATGCAATCACAGTAACTATGCCCTTGCTGAAAAGCTCCAAACTATAACTAGTACCTGCCACATACATATAGTGAAAGTAGTCATCTTGAGTAATGAACCAATATTAATAGCTACACAACCAATTATTTCTCTAGGAATCAGTGCCCAACAAGTATTGGGTATGAAGTGCTGTAATGAAATCACAGGCTTCTAGTGAATTGAATGGCTGCCTTTGCTGTGTGTAGGTGCTCTTTAAGTATGAAAGCTATAGCTATAATCTCACACATTAAATGTTGATTTATACCTACATATTGATTTATACCTACAGAAGTTCCACATTACATTCTTATATAAGTCATGAACAAATGCTTATTTTCACACAAAAAAAATAAAAATAAAATGTACATTTAAAAGCTCCACAATTAAACTAATTTCTGTAGTGCCAACAAGAAAAGTCTCTGCTATGATCGCTGCAAACACAAACTGAGATATAATTGCACTGTTGCTGCATCATCTGTAATCGATAGCATCCGGGCCTGCCACCTCTCGTAGCGTCCACATTGGATTCTGAGCCAGGAAACAGCAGGTTGTTAAAAAGTCCAATAGCTCTTTCTCGCTAATGGGTGGCCTGTTCCCTCGACCCTGCTGTTTTTTAAAATAAACCTAAATTCCAATAATTGTTTAATGTTTATTTCTGTTTTGTTCTGGTTCAAATCACTTGCCTCCGTATGACAGAAATTGATATTTTGCGAAGGTTGTAAATCAGGAAATGGTTTATTTTATCTCAAAGCAGTTGGAATATATTTATTGTAAAGTCATTTATAACAGAGTCTATTGTGCTCCAGGAGGTTCGTATAAAATCTTAGCTCAAACTGCGCAGTGGGAATTCACTTTACGATGTGTATTTAAGGTATAAATACCTTTTCAAAACACTAATCCTCCAACAAACCGATTCATAAATCTACCCTCGCCATTTGGCCACGATAGTAAAACACCCCTGCATGATATGAAATATATAGTCCTCACTAAACAGCTGAAGCAGCTCCTGTACTAAGACTATGAATTAGAAACAACAAGTATTGCAAACTTCCAGGTCTTACACATCAAGTCACATTTGTCAAATGATTTAAGAACAGAGCTCACTATTTTGCCCACAAAGACAACACAGTCACATTCACATATGTTTCTATTACAGAGCTAATTTCCAATGAACTACCACATCCTAGATTAAGACAGGTTAAAGGATAACTATAGCAGGACTATTCTTGAATCCAACTTAAGTTCCACTACGTTAGAGATTTTTTTTGTGTTAAGACAACACCACCCTTACAGTTCAAAATTCTCTTAATTTTGAGAAGTGATAGTCACACAAATGCACAGCCAGGTAACTTAGAATTTTACATCTGACCTTTTACTTCATCAAGTACATACCCAGTGGTCAAACAGGAAATTTAGAAGAGGCGATATTGGAAATTCAGGAGCGACGGTATGGAAAATGATCAAAGAATGTAATTTAATAGTTTTAAAAAGAAAGCAGTAGAAGTGGAGGTATGGTATACCACAGTACTCAAGCCCACTTCCACCACTCCAGTGGCGGATCCAGGGGGGTGCGATCAGCAGTGACAGTGTGCTGCCCGGCTGCTCTGATTGTGTTTTAAACACATCACAGAGAGGTAGCTGTAGGAGTACTGATGGACGGCCTTAGAGAAAATTTAAAGACGAGAGTACAAACCACATTACCTAATTGGAGAGGCGTCACGGTAGACTCTCTGCTGTGGAGCATGACAAGAACCTTTTTAGAAAAAGGGAAGAGAAAAGTGATAAGTAAATGACGGTAAGTATACAGGCTCTAGAAGGGGTGCATACACGACCACCAGCATACAACCCATATAACAGGAAACCTAAAGTGATCAGGTGTTTCAACTGTAACGAGGAAGGACATTACAGGACAGATTTTAATAAAGAAAGACTCAATACACATAGGGGTGGGTCACATAGATATCCTCCAAGGAAGGATTCACAGACTAGAAGACTCACATCTACCCGCGCATATTACGGCAGCAAATGCTGCGCGGGAAATCAATAGTCAGCGCTAGGGGTCAGGTCATACCTGTAGTCTACAGCCAGTGAGGTTAACTGAGAGTCAGAGTGAAGAACCAACAATGATAGTTGACATAGCTGGTAGGAAACAAACTTTTCTTGTAGATACAGGGGCGGCCCGATCTGTGATAACATCTCCTTTCAATCTACAGGTGACCAGTAAAACCAGTCCAGCTATGGGGGTGAAGGGAAAAGTGTTACATTATCCTCTAACTAAACCCACTGAAGTTACTATCGGCCCTCTGCATACTAAGCATTCGTTCCTCTTAGCTGCAGCGGCTCCTACTAACTTGCTAGGGAAAGACTTGTTATGTAAAATGGGATGTGTCATATACTGTACTTCAGATGGTGTGTTCCTAGATATACCCGAGAAGGTTGCACATGAGGTACAGGACATATTGGACACCCCTCAAAGGTTAATGTTACACTCTCCTGTTATAGAACAAAGTCCATCTCAAGTAAAGGGGATGTTGCTGGAAATACCAGGTTCCCTATGGACCAGAGGTGGACAGGACACTGGACTGATGGCAAACGTAGCCCCTGTCATGGTCAATCTAAAAAGTGGTAGGATAGCTCCAAAAATCCCACAGTATCCATTAAAACCGGAGGTGGAACTAGGGGTATATCCTGTTATTGAGAGGCTAATACAACAAGGGATTTTAATCCGTACAGCAAATAGTCCCATTTTCCCTGTGAAGAAGAGTAGGGGGAGGGGCTATAGATTAGTCCAGGACTTAAGGGGAATTAACAAAGTTGTTGAGAGCCAATTCCCCGTAGTGCCGAATCCAGCTGTCATCCTCATGCAGATTCCACCGTCTGCCAGCCATTTTACTGTCATTGATCTATGTTCTGCTTTCTTTTCAGTCCCTCTTCACCCTGACTGCCAATACCTTTTTGCATTCTCCTACACAGGTGTGCAATACACATGGACCAGACTACCCCAGGGGTTCATTGACAGCCCCAGTATTTTCTCCCAAGCCTTACATGACTGTTTGCAATCCTTTCAACCCCACAATGGGTCTGTTCTAATTCAATATGTGGACGATTTGTTGTTGTGCTCTGATTCTTTTATGTCATGTTTACATGATACTAAATTGTTGTTGCTTCATCTTTCACAAACAGGGCACAAGGTGGCAAAGGATAAATTACAGCCATGTCAGACTAAGGTCAAATACTTAGGACACTGCCTCACTAAGGGGCTAAGACACCTGACAACCGACAGAATTGAGGCCATACAACACATGACCCTGCCACAGAGCCAGAAGCAGATTCGTACTTTCTTGGGGATGTGTGGATACTGTAGGTCCTGGATCCCAAGTTTTTCTATTCTGGCATTACCATTGCAGGAGCTAGTCTCTTCCTCAAAACCAGAACGTGTTGTACACACAGAAGAGTCAGAGCAAGCGTTCTTTAATCTTAAAGATAATCTGACAAGAGCACCTGCATTGGGAATACCCGATTATGAAAAGCCTTTTGAGCTATTTTGTACAGAAGCTGATGGTTGTGCAGCAGGTGTCCTCGCACAGAAACATGGTGACGCTAGCAGACCGGTAGCCTACTACAGTGCACAATTAGACAATGTGGCAAGATCACTCCCAACATGTCTCAGAAGTGTAGCAGCAACGGCCCTTCTAGTAAGTAAGAGCGAGGATGTAGTATTAGGACATAATTCAACCATCTATACACCCCATGCTGTATCAGCTCTGTTAAATTCAGCCCAAACCAGACATGTTTCTTCAGCTAGATTCACAAAATGGGAACTAGCCCTGATGGCACCCTCAAACATCACCAAACGATGTAGCACCTTAAATCCAGCTACATACCTTCCGTATGTGTCTCTAGAGACACAAAGGGTGGGAGGTGAGGAGACCCTGGTTGATGAGTTAGGCAAGAATACTGACACGCATGACTGTATGGAACACCTGAATCAGACCTTTACTGCAAGGCCCGACATACGTGACACCCCCTTAGAAAATGTAGATTTTACGTTTTATACAGACGGAAGTTGCCATAGACAGACAGAGACAGGAGAGCTATGTACTGGTTACGCTGTTGTAGACGATCAGGATGTGGTAGAAGCTGAACCCCTTGGCCCACCTCACTCAGCCCAGGTGGCGGAACTAGTAGCACTAAGGAGAGCGTGTGAATTGGCAGAGGGTAAATCAGCCAATATATATACTGACTCTAGGTACGCCTTCGGGGTAGTGCACGATTTTGGGGCCCTTTGGCGTCTTAGAAACTTTACGACAGCAGCAGGTACACCAGTGACACACTCACAACACATAAAAGGACTTCTGACAGCGATACAGTTACCCAGAACAGTAGCCGTCATAAAGTGCAAAGCCCATACCTTTGAAGAAGACCCAGTGTCACTGGGCAACAACAGGGCAGACGAAGCTGCTAAATGGGCAGCAGGGCAATCTAGGACTGTATCGACCGAGACTATGATGGTTTTTCAGACACTAGACATGCAGAAACTAACTGAAATGCAAGATTTGTGTTCCCTGCAGGAAAAGGCGGTCTGGAAGGCGAAGGGATGTGGTCAAGAGTCCTCAGGACTCTGGAGGGATGGACAAGGTAAGCCTGTAGCTCCCCGAACATACTATCCAAGCCAGGCCTGACTCACCTGGGCAAAGAAGGTATGCGCAAACTGGTGAGAGCATACTGGTGTGCTCCCGGATTTTCCCCTCAAGCTGGTAAGAAAGCAATGTCATGTCTTACTTGTTTGAGGAAAAATGTTGGGAAAACTATTCCAACTGAGCCATCCCACATCCCTCCTACAGACGGACCTTTTCAGGTAATACAAATTGACTATATCCAATTACCACCAAGCAGGAATCTAAAGTATGTGTTAGTGTGTATTGATCTGTTTTCCGGTTGGGTAGAAGCATATCCAGCAGCCACTAATACTGCTGTGTTCACTGCAAAGAAAATTGTACAAGACTTTGTGTGTAGGTTCGGTATCCCTAGAATCATTGAAAGTGATAGGGGTACCCATTTTACTGGTGATATCTTCCAAAATATGTGTAAACTCATGGGAATCGGTAGCAGACTTCACACCCCTTACCGACCACAAGCCAGTGGTAAGGTGGAGAGAGTAAACGGTACTATCAAGAACAAACTGGGTAAGATAATGGCTGAAACTGGGTTGGCATGGCCTGAGGCTTTGCCGTTGGTCCTCCATAGCATTCGAACCACTCCTAGACCTCCTCTTAATCTGTCCCCCTTTGAGATACTGTTCGGACGACAACCTCATTTGATCGCGAGTCCACAAGACGACTTAATGTGTAATAATGAAGTGACTGTACAATATCTTATAAGAATGAGTAGACAGCTGAAACAACAACAACAAAAACTAAAAATGCTGTCACCGCGTATGCCAGAGACGAACTGTCATGATGTTGAACCTGGAGACTATGTTATGATCCGCAATTTCTTACGTTCAGGTTGTTTAACAGACCGTTGGGAAGGCCCGTACCAAGTGCTGCTGACCAGTACTACATCACTGAAGGTTGCAGAGAGAGACACTTGGGTCCATTCCACCCACTGCAGGAGAGTCCATAATCCGGAGAAAGTGCAAGACAAAACTCAGACCGACGACATAGAGCTGTCACTTGTGAGCCTGTTCCGGGAGACCTAAAGCCTGCAGTTGAGACACCTGAACCAGGGACGTTGCCTCAGAACTATCTTTCCAGCGATGGAGTGGCGGTTTTTGTTTTTCTTTTGTTCCAGGATTTTCCTTGTTTTTACTTTTTCTCTCTGAGCAGCCCATTATCAAACTTGGTCCAGGGGTTATAAAAAGGTCTGCTAGCTCAGGAACTCGGAGGCAGTGTGAGGGGCTATTGTCTGATGAGTATTGTATCTGCAAGTCCTGCAACTCCCTAGTTGAAGAGAGATGCATCCAACGATGCCAGTCCCCCAGTACTCTGAATATAGGCGGGCATCCTTTGGAGGATTATCACTCCCTGGTGGGTAAGGTGCTAAACCAAACCGAGTGTTGGGTGTGCTCTCACGTGCCTCAAGGGCAGCATAACATAGGACTAGTTCCATTCCCCCTAAACATATCCGAAGTACTCGAATTAAGGGGTGGGAGGCCCATAGAAGGAAGGTACAATAACACTAGGTCCCCTAGTCTGACGCTTCGACAATACTCCATAGGCAGATCTTTGCTGTGCCTAAACATATCTCATGCAAAGCGCCTGGAGAATTGGGAGGCTGACCTATCAGATCAGACAATGGCTCGCCACCCTCATTTTAGAGGGAGACTCACAAGGTCACTACTAGGCAGGAATGTTGATGGAAGTCACAAGTTAGGGCGTATAACCAAACATAAGAAGGTATCCATTGGAAAAGTCTCTACAGATAAATGTGAAAATGTCATTAATGCCGACACGTGTCTAGAGCAGATGGAGACACTAGGCACGGGTAGTTTTATCAAAACTCTGTGTGATATAATTCATGGGCATACTGTGCCTTATGTTCTCCCTGAGGATGTGTATTTTGGTTGTGGGAGAAAAGCTTATTCCTGGGTGACTCCGAGTTCCCAGGGCTTGTGTTTCCTAGCTAAACTGGTTCCTGAAATCATGACTATTACTCATGAAGAAATGGTTGATATTCACAAGACTACATCACCACCATACATACACACACAGTATGAACACCGTGGCAAGAGAAATAGGATTCCTGGTGAGGAACCCATAGCTACAAAATTGATTAGTGAAACTGCTGGTTTCCAAGGTATGGTTGCTCTAGATCTCACCAGGACCGCTCGGGGAACATTAAACTTTAAATATATCCAAGACCTAGCCAAATTAATAGATAATATCACCGAGATGTATGATGACACTTTCAGGTATACTGGAAGGGAGCTACAAGCGTACAAGAAAGAGTTGGTGCAACATAGACTGGTACTAAATTATCTCACCTCTATTACTGGTGGGTACTGTGCGACACTGGCCACCCAGTTCGGTGTCAAATGTTGCACGTACATTACTAATAATACGGATGACCCTAAAGAGGTTATAGACCGGAAGATGGATGAAATTTGATGAAATGGGAATTTTGAAAGAGCCATAATTCTTTGTTATATGAGGTTGGGGAAAAGGTGGCGGGTTGGTTCTCATGGTTGAACCCAACAAAATGGTTCTCCGGTCTGGGGGGGTGGGTACAGGAAATGATTGCGAGTGTAGGTAAGCTCCTTCTCCTTATACTGTGTGTCATCTTAGCAATTGGTTTAGTTGTCAAATGTGTTCCTACTGTGTTGAAGTGTGGAAAATGGTCTCATAGGAGTAACACTGAGAAAGAGACTGAGAAAGAGACTGAAAGGGTGGTACCAGATACCGAGATCATGGTCTGTGGAGAAGTATTGTATAATCCTGAACTTGAAACGGTGATTGGGTGATAGTGTAATAAACTATCAAAGGGTGGAACTGTCGAAGTCAGTAAATTGGATAAAGTAATTTCAATTAAAGTCTAGCAAACTTGGTTGTCTTTGTCTGAAAAGATGCGTACGGTACGCTACGGCGTACAAGTAATCGGTCTTTTACCATACATTCGCACAGACACGCATACTTATAAAATAGTACACATTAATGGTAGTTGCAACACATAGTCAGTTATGTCGAAATATAGTAGTATTTATATGTTATATCAGAGTTACATGCATATTCGTGAAATACACGGAATGGGTTGAAGGAATAACATCATGAGTGGTATCATAATGAACCTCGTTACATATCCTACTGTTTGGTTCACTCTGCGAGGGAATCGCAGAGTGCATACACAAGTTATGAATGATAGGGAATTATGATCTACTTAAGACATACATACATATATATATATATATATATATATATATATATATATATATATATATATATATATATATATATATATATACATACACACACACATATATACACACACACATATATACACATACATATACACACACACAAATACACACAAATACACATATGCAATGGTCACATTTATAGATTATAGCAGTTGTTACATCGTATCCTAAAGACCGTCTCAGTCTTCAACGGACATTCAGTCCCACTTTTTGAACATAAAACATAGAAATCTTCTATATTTTAAAAAGTATTACATTCAAAGTTAAAACAATAATCTAAGATGTATTTCTTGAATGTTTACCAACACTGTTCTTCAGTCACAATAAAAACATTTGATCCTATGAATATAAAATATTTTTACTCTTATTGTCCATCATATTATATTAGTAAATGCAGTTGCATATCATAGATTTGCTTTAACATCTTATAATTATTTTTTTTCTCCCAACACAAAGTTAAAACAGTTCCTAATGAGCAACTTTCTCATGACACTAATGCAGATATAAAAGCATTATAATAGCAACAAGCCGTGATAGACCACTGTTAATGCGACAGGAAGTGGACAATGTTGTTTATCTGCCAGTTATATATTTGTATGATTAACAAATATATTTAAATCAGGACTGAAAGCTGCCAGCCAGCAAGGGACTGTAAAACTCAGCGTATTTTGTTGTAGGGGAAATGAGTTTGATTACTGGTAAAAGTTTAATTCATCACTAGGAATGCTTCTGGGAACATCACGCTTTTGCAATCTTAAGGCTAATCCTTTAAATTGCACAAAGATATTTACCCAGTGTTCCCATAAGGGACACATTTAATGAATATGTTTGAAGAGAAGTTGTGTATAATATATATATATATATATATATATATATATATATATATATATATATATATATATATATATATATATATATATATATATATATATATAATCTGGCGATTTTAACTCACTGGATTGAATGTGTCATCAGCTTACTCTGCCATAGGGAAATATCCTAGATTTGCTCTGCAAGGAAACGGTTGTTCATAGGGTTTTTTTTCCCCCACAGTTACTATATTAAAAATTAATGGACCCACTTCAAAATGTTGAAGGCGCACTAACCTTTTTATTCTCTGTTGTATTTGTGTAAGATAAATATTAAGAGATAAGTGTATTTTATACCATTTCATATTATTGCGCAGGGCTTCAATTAACTTCTGTAAAAGGTTTTATTAATCCTGAGAGGTTACCATTTACCAGAATACCATTGCTTTTGTCTGCCCCATAATTCCACCATCTACTCCAAAAATCATCTTGTCAATTTTATACATACATGATAATACTTTTACAATACCCCGTGGACACGGGAGTTTGCTCTGCCATCGCTGGGGAAAGCCATGACATTATTGGTGGTGTCCCAAGCGTGCTTATAGCCTATATGGAGGGGCAACACAGAACTACGTTCAGCATATGTATCTGCCTGGACCAAACAAATTGCAAACACTTATTTTGAGGCAGTTATGCCTTTAATTCTATTTCTATATATCAAAAGGCAAACTTTTCTGAAGAACATGTACATACTTGGATATGTGACAAATGTAATATTTCCATAGAAATTATTAATTTACCATCTAGAAAGCATGTATGTTGAAGTAAAGTGAAAAGTGTTTTAGGCAGGCAGTTATAAGTGCCAGGTCTGGCTCCAAAACAACCACAACTAAAAAGAAAAAAAAAAAAGCATTCAGGAACATCACAAACCTTAGCAAAGCATGGTCTTTGGTAGACTAATTTACCATAGGGCAGGCGAAAAAAAAACAAAAAAACAAAAAAACAAAAAACAAAATAAAGGACAGTAATACTTAATTTCAACCTGGCCTTGTGCATACAGCCCCTACATGCAAACAGGGATACAAGCAATCCTAAGCAGTAAGCAAGTATATAGACACTTTAAGCAAAAAAAAACAAAAAACAAACAAAGAAAACAATAAACATAGAAAATAATATTTGACTGACGGACAGTTCATAGGGGGATAAGCCATTGTTGGCAGAATAAAACCAAGGTCAGAGAAAAATCAGAATAATAAACAGAAATTTACACAAGACTCAGAAGGGACCATGGTAGAATGGCCTTAGGAAGTCAGAATGCATGTGTGCTGGACAACAGATTTGTGTTATATAGTGATACCAAGCAGTAGTATAATAATATCACACTGCACCTCGACATGGCTAAGGAGCAGCCTGAGCTATAGGGATCTGAAATCAGATTGTACATGGTCCACAGACTTTGGTAATTCTGCCAAATATTGTGTTTATGACCTTTAATAAACACGATTTTAAATATTGCATTGGTAATATTTTACCATGCTTGCTTAGCTTGAGTATTACCTTGACTAAAATATATAAATGCACCACTAAATACTACAGTACTCAATTGTTAATACAATTAGACAAATAGAGCTATAACTACTTTTTCACTGTGATGGAATAGTTTGCCTATCTGTCTGGCAGGAGATAGAACCCTCTGAGTTATCTGGGGTAATTTCAGCCAGGGCTATCTCCAGAGTACAAGATGCCATCTTTGCCGATGACTTATTTATTTTATGGATTATTAATCTTATAGTATTAATGTTTTAGTAAGCGCTAAAGCTAAGTAAATGCTAAAGCACACAGGTTTAAATGTGCATTAAATTTAAGATTGTTGACTAAAAAAGTGTAAGCACATCTGTAAATATGTTTATTCTCATTTTTTATCTGATAACATTGCAATAAAATCAAAGTTACAAAAGTGAGATCAGTATAACTCCACAAACACAGGAAGAATACAATGTATCACTGAGTAGTGCTTAGGATATCCACTATTCAGACATGCTGCAACAGTTACAAGCCAACTACTTCCTGGCAGGCAACAGAACTGTTTGTCCAACACTACCAAATGTTTTGTAACAGAAGAATGATTTGGCGTAAGAACTGCATCATCAGGCTCCCTGTAACAAGCCCATATTACCGTAGCTGCCGTTTACCAAATTATACTTAATCATAAGGATTTAGAAACCTGTGAACAGCAAATGGCTGATTGCTTTTAATGTGACATATTTCCAACCAGTCAGTTTAATTACAGTGCAATCTTGGCATTTACTCAGAATTTACCCTGCAACATGCAAGTCCTAAATCTGTAATGGTGTTGCTAGAAGTTTGAAGTGACAGAGTCATTGAGGGAAGATAAGGACACGCATATATTGTGTACAATCTCTCTCGTCTGTAGACAAGCCACAGACCACAGACAATGAGAGTGACTCGGGAAAACACTACTGCTCTATATTCAGAAATAACATAGTAGAAAAAAGGAGAGGTGGGTTAATATTTGTGTAATTCATACATGGCACAGTACTGTGTTAATGCAATGTAATTCTCAGTCTGAACAAATAATTAGGGTTTAGACACACAATTATCTGTTACACAAATGGATACACATTATCAAATGTGTATTTGTCACTGTTCGTAGGAAGTCATTAAGAAGAAAACATACAAAAAAAATGGTTCCACAAATACATGGGCAAGCAGATCTTCCAGGTAGCGGAAAAATTCAGTCTAGCCAGGTTGCCATTCAATGGAGCCCTAAAGGTTGCTCCATGATGTTTTTCTGCAGTACTCCTTGGTACTTCTCGCAGCCTTGGCTGAAAACCAGCTTGTTACTGGGTCCTTCCACTCAATTTCCCCACCCACAGGCATTTAAGAGTGAACAGTTGGATCCCTGTGATAATCTACATTAGCGCCAGCTGGCCAGTTGTGTGGAGTCTAATGAGCCCCCCGGTGATCACTAAGATGGTGGGATGGGCTTTAATACTGGGAGCTCGCAGGTCGCGATCCGCTGGTCTGCCTCTAGATGTAGCACTGTGGAAGAAGAGGTAACAGATGTCCAGAAGATGACAATCAAGTGATTGGTCTGACAGCCGGGTCCGGTACACAAACTGGCAGGAAAGTACAGAGTCAGCAGGCAAAATAGAGTCAGGACAAGCCGGTGTCTGGTACACAATCTGACAATAGAGAACCAAATCAGCAGGCAGGAGCAAGGTCGGAACCAGCTGGGTCTGATAATACTATCTGGTAGTGGAGTACAGGAAGAGGGGCGGGCTGGCCCAGGGGGGCATCGGTCCCCCGGGCCCCTCATTTTTAGCCCTGTTAGGGCGGTCAGGTGACTGCTGATACATGGAAGTGCTGTCAGATGCTGAGAACGAGGATGGCACTATAGCGAGGAGAGGTGTGTAACAATAGTATAGCTATTTGGGAGTGCAGCATTAATTTGCAGCGATAAAGCTTTAATTCCACTGACAATCTAAATCACAGGCACTTGGGAGGGTTTGAACCACACAATATTTATTGTCACTAAATTGGCACATTACCACAGGCAAAAGTTTTACAATTGCAAAAGAAAGGTTCTGGCTTGGGTTTATAATTTCAAAACCAGCAAAATATCACAAATCGGTCTGGTTACCACCTGTAATCTGGTTACACTGGTTAACATTTAGAACAAAATACATTGGACAAAAAAATACATTTCTGGATAACTATTCCATGCAATATTAGCTAAACACATTTTCCCTCCTACATGTTCAATATAAGCTTTACTGATCACACACCAACACCAAAACAGCACTGAAGGGAGTACATTCAATACACCCTAGATGGTCAATACAACACAATATGGAGTATATAGGAGGCCTCTTCTACACCTACACACAGACCTCTACATTAAATGGATTTGATTTTCGGATTTCCATGTGGCTTCCCTAATACAGATGGTCTCTTCATGCACTATGCTTACTTAAAAGCTATTTCAAGCGAGAGTGTATTGCAAGTGTATGTTCTAATGCGATATAAAAGCCACTAATACAATTAGTTCTCCTTTTATATCATATCCCAGAGAATAAATACTAATTTGATAAGTCACTAATTTACTGGAACAGAAATAGTAAGAGAATACAGAGACATTTTGATGATAATCACGGCTAGACTGCAAAAACAAAAAGAAATCCAAAAGAAAAAAAAAGTTCTGCTCTCTTAATTCTTGTCTTCATTTGTGTGTTTTTTTTTGTACAAAAACCATAGTTTACCGTGAAAACTTGAAGGAGCTATTTATGTGATCTAATAATCTTTCCTCACCTCAAATAGAAAATGAAAAATACCAACCCATTGGATGAATTATACAGTAGCAAAGCAAATATAACAAATTCTATAAACAATTTTTTTTAAATATATGCAAATTAGATACCATCTATTCCCCTCCCCCCCCCCAAAAAAAGTTAATTAAAACCAGTACATAGGCTACTTGTTCATTACAGGTGTCGAAGATGAATGATTGCGTACAAATCGCAATCATATAGTTAATTACAGCAAATACACTTATATTCACACATACATTGGTAAATAGTTCACTTATAATAAAGTTCCAACTCACATGATTTTATTAGTAACACCTAAATGTTATTTATACAAAAGATAAATTTACATTAAAAAGGTATCTATGGTTCAGGTCGTAAGAAATATATGGTGTTTGGTCTTACATTAATCCTATTTTCACCAGAAAAATCCGGTATCAGCTAAGCGATCGCACATCGCGTTTGCTAGTTATGATTAGTATAAGATTCATACTAATAAATACTTTTTTAAAGGGTTAGTTCAAACCAGAGTTTCGGTGGTTCCTCGAGGCAAGACACCTAAGAAGCTGTTGGAGTGAGATGCCCCCATCTTTGGAAGAGCTTCATTTGAACAAACCTATGACCTGCATTGTATTGGATTATTTTTGACCCCTGAACAAATGAAGAAATACCTTAGTTTATCTTTGTGCACATTGTGACATCATCACTGTTTTTTTGTTAACTGCAACTGCATAAAAAGTCACTGGGCATTATCATTCAGACTCTCTGCAACACAAACTTCAGGACCGATGACTGTCACTGGATCCAGGATGCGCTGCGTAATGTACTGGTTATACTTTCTTGTATTTTGTTTTACTTTCTTATACTTTATCATAGTTTGCTATTATATATCTTTGTGCATTGGAGCCACATTAATCGAATCGGACAATTTCTATTGGTGAGATCGTAACGGACATAACAAAGGGTAATTTAATATGCATCCTGCACACATTTTGAGAAAAAATGTCTTTAAAGAAAATGGGAAAGAATTAAAGTTGCACCAGCACCTATCCCCTCCCCTATTCAGAGACCCTGGGACTAGTTGGTAGTGCTGCTTTAAAGGGTTTTATTTACCAATCAAAAGGGCAGAACAGACTGTTTCCATAAGCTATACTAAATTCACTTACGACTTGGAAATAAGCAAATTCTATTTACCATGGCAGCCAACATTAATTGTCCTTTCTTAGGCTAGGTACACACTGGAGGTTTATCAGCCAATTATCGGGCCAAATCACCCAATAAACGACTGCTCGGCCACCTATTGCATACTTACATGATGAACAACAGTTATTCCAAAGTGCCGATTGTAGTTTCATTTGGTTGGTCATACGGTTTAATAATCTCATTCCAATCACCTTCTTATCATGTAGCGTGTATGCACTTACAAACACGATCTCCATAAAGTTTACAGATCCACGCTCTCTTCAGCCGATGCCGGCAATGAGCATGTCCCAGTGAATATAGACAGTGTCAGAATAAATGACCTAATTATTCCATCTATAGCACTAAAAACATTTCGTTACAGAGTCAAAGAAGCTAACAAAATTCATTAGGACATGTGTATAGTTATAACAAGGCCGTTAATCAGTGCGACAGGAATGAATGTATATTGTGCTGTCATTCTCTAAAAGACTACAGGATCACATGAAGAGCACAGGTCTGAAGGTTAATCATGTGTAGTGTGTATGCATGAATTGCTTGACTGGTTGGACCTTCAGTTGTAGGCACAATTGTTGTAGATAACAGATTGGTTGGAAAATTCTCCATTGTGTACCTAGCCTTAGTCATCGGAGTTGAGACAGGAAAGAGTTGACATCCCTAGAAGTAATATAATGTGACTCCTCCTTCCTTCCTCTTCAATTGACTTCCCAAGCTGAAAAATATATCAAAAGAAATATATCCAGGGAAATAAAACTACCATAAAGATCAAGGAAATGTAGGTAAACATAATTTGCTTATTTCCTTTTCAGGCCAAACAAATGGGATGACCCCAAGAAATCAACTTCGAAAAGGTGGGGAGAAAGCAGGAGTTGGGTGTTAAACACTGAAAAAAAAAAAATCAGTTTGTGCACCCAAGATATTTTGTTGATTAACTGTTCAAAGGGTCCACACATTACCCTTAGTCTTATGAATGTGAAGGATAGAGAGCCACCATGTGCTCCCATAAGTGTATCAGGTTGCGCAGCACAGCTTTAAAACAAGATTTATATCCTAAGTTGCCACAAAAGATTTTACACAAGTGTTTGCTGCTTAAAACCACTTCTTGATTAGATCGTCCTATATTAATCTTGTATCCAGAAATATACTCTGTGCTGGCAAGTGTACCTTCGATGTACAAGCCTGCAAACCTTGCTGTGTATTGGTTAATTTGGACCGACAACAGTCTATAAATGTTGTCCAAACCAAGAAGTATGCTATGGAAAAAAAACACTTTTTTGCCTGTAGTAGTACTTCAAACACGTTGTTAAAGACACCTCTGTTCTTCAACAGTAATCACTAAATATTCACACCAAAGAGATTCGGCTGAAAAACTGACCACTGGTGTATTGGTTGCTTAAAGAGCATCACCCCAGTCTGCAAGACCAAGATGGAAGAATTGTTATTACTGTCAGATATTTCCTCTATTCTCTGTAATGCATCTGCAACTAGAGAAACAGAACAGAACACATACCCCAGTCCGAAATTTCAAGGCTTTGTTAGAGCAGTTATACCCTCTACGTCCGAGACCTTTTGACGTGAATGTATTTTAGTTTGGCATTTTCAATTGTTGAAATACTGCTCAGTGCCTATTCTCTTGGATAGCTCTGATACCAGCAAAAATAATCTGTTTAAAGCTCCAGCCTTTGGAACTTTAATCTGTCGCTACCACAGCCCATTCTGTTTCTGAGAGGGATACTCCCCTTTTCTTCAATGTTGGATCTTGCCACCAATCCAGAGTCTGTCTGGTATTCCAAGCCCTAAAGATGGATTCTGGGTTTTTGGATGGTGATCTTCTTGTTTGTGTATCTCTAGTTGTAGATTCCTCGTGTACCAGCTCACCCATGGGAAAATAAATATGGTTGAGATGAATATTCCTAAAAGCTTGAAATATTCCTTCACTGAACAACTAGCTTATCTAATTCAATATAAATAAAAGTCTTCAATCTTCTGGATTCTCTTGCGACACTAATGCTTTGTCTCTTGCTGTATCCATCTGTATTCCCAGGAATCTGCAATTATTGCAATTCTTCATTTCCTAAGAGCGGCCATCAGGACCACCTAGGACCTTTATAAATATTCTGGGAGATGTTGAGGGACCAAATAGAATATACGGAAATTAGAAATGTTATCCCAGACTGAAGAATTTGAGTCGATGATGATGTAAAGGTGCAATTGGTATGTAAATCTGTTGATTGCTGGAAGATCTTCTACCGCTCTGAGAATGAAGTTTACAGACTCCATGTGAAAAGGTCCTGATTTTCTACTAGTCATAGGTAACGGATAAAATTTACCGTACTTTCTATATCTTTTCGTATTAGATTTTTTTTTATCACACAGAAAACCCCCTTCAATGTGGGGTGTACTTAAACGGTTCTTAGACTCATCTGCTGTCCTTGAATGTAGAAAGAGGGCTCTTCTGGCCACCACTGTGGAAGCTACACTTCTGGATCAAAGTGTGATAGTACCAGTGATATCCGACATTCATTCAGTTTCTCGTAATTTCCATATTTTTCAGCAAGTATTGTCTATTTACATTTTTGGGGAGTATCACCATATAGGCTGTCCAGACAAAATTAGGATTGCCCTGGAAATGGAAATCATGGCCACTACTTAACTGTCATACTTGTGGAAACAATATTTTAAAACATTTCTACATTTTCCTATTTTTAGAAAATGTAGAATCCTGAAATGGGCCTCCATTCTCTTATGGAATATCAGTTAGTGGACAAGCAAGCTACTGAATTCCATTTAGTAGTCTCAACTTCCTGAAAGGGATACACATTGTCCAATCTTTTCATATTAGATTGTTAATTCTCCAATTGATCCTATTCTTTATCCAACAATTCTTTAAATCATTGTACCATGAACACACTGTGTTTATATTGATTTATAGTAATCCAGCAAGGTGGATGGACACTGTATCCTGTAGTGTATTAATATGCACAATTAATATATCCACTATCTCAGGATTAAAATATCCTGGATTGCTCTTTAGTTTCCCCTTCAGTTTCAGATGGCCATTCCCTATGCAAATCTATAGAGATTCAGGGATTCTGTCCTTTTTTACCCCTTAAGTTGTCTGAAGCTTCCCTTGCGACACAAAATATTTAAACATACAACTAATTAACTTCAATATTGTTATGGGGGGGTTGCACCACACTATTTTATTTAGGAGTAAATTCCAAATATAAGGCTTCATTGATAAAGAATCACATCCATAGTCTTCTTTCCTTCCACAGGTTCTGCAAAAAGTAAATCTAAAAGACCTCAGACACCCCTTACTAGGGCTTACCTAAAACATGTGCCTTTGGCTTTTTGGGGGAAGATTGCTCCGCCATTCTGCAGGCTGTGTCCAGGACCTGCCTACATCAGCCACTCGTGTAACACTCTCCAATAATGACCGCTTAAAAATCTAGAATGTCGAGCTTACTGTAATAGAGAAAGGCCCTGGGGAGGAACCCTTTGTTGGAGTGGGCCAATAAGGAAGTGACACTGAGACCTCTCAGAAAACAAGGGAAGCTCTTAAAAACATTAAAGAAAACAACAAAACATCTTACTGCTCTGTCACTGCTTTAAAGAGACAAGAAAGGAAAGAACGAGTCACACTATATATCTTCCGGTCTCTACTCAAGTGACTAAGGGTTATCCATTTGTGGGGGCTGCAGGTTTACAGATGTAATGTACCGTATATATTCGAGTATAAGTCGACCCGAATATAAGCCGAGGCACCTAATTTTACTACATAAAACTGGGAAAAGTTATTGACTCGAGTATAAGCCTAGGGTGGAAAAGAGCGCTAATTTAAAAACCTAAATAAAAATCATTGGCATGGGGGGGGGGGGGGGGGGGAGAGAGAGAGAGAGAGAGAGAGAGAGAGAGAGAGAGAGAGAGAGAGAGAGAGAGAGAGAGAGAGAGAGAGAGAGAGAGAGAGAGAGAGAGAGAGAGAGAGAATACTTACATTGCCCCCTTAACAACGAAAACACTGTCGCCATGGTGAATGACGTCATGAAGTGGAGCTGACTACTTACTTGATCGTGATTGGGCGAAGTCACTTTGAAGATGACTCATCATCGCGGATGATCGGGAAGGAGCCCTTCGGAGTCCTGATGCTGGGGTAAGTCTTGTCGGGGTAGTCAGCATCGATATGCTGACTACCACCGAAATTGGACTGATCAATTTTTAGGACTTTGTAAAGATTAGATGATTATCAATTATATTGTGATATGTAAAAACGGATTTGAAAAGAGGGTGAAAAAGCACTGTTCGAAGTAGAGATGCTCACTGACCCCCGTGTTTTGGTTTTGGATCTTGTTTACCTTCGGGTTTTGGTTTTGCCAAAACCGTCCTTGCGTGTTTTGGTTTTGTATAGCCATTTTTTTTAAAAAAAGTCAATTTTTTGGGCTAAAATCACATAATATAGGTATTATTTTGTACCTACATTATTATTAACCTCACTAACACTAAATTCCAGTGATTTCCATTCAATTTTTACTATCTCACTGGTCACAATATGCTTTTCATACACTTTCAACCAAATACTGCAGCGATCTGACTGGATGCTAAGCGACAGAGCAATGACTCAAACACACGGCAGTTCCTAGCACATCTAGGACACTTTGGCACACAGCAGTGGCAGAAAAGAAAAGTGGTGCAAGATGGAATGGTCCTTGGGTCATGAAACCAGTTATGGTTCATTTGATCGCTCCACCTGTTTCTTGGATAAGTGAGGTAATTCTACAGCTAATACATGGCAACGAGCGCTGATCCCCCCCCCCCTCCCCCAGGATGCGTGCCTTTATCAGACACACACCAATCCAGGGTGCCAGACAATGCACTAAAAAGAGTCGTTGAAATTCCCGGCAAAAAGCCAGTTCATTAGTGAGCTTCGAATCATCCCCAATTCCCAAAAAATTATAATCTAGTTAGGTACCTTTCATGTAAAGTGCAGATTACAAACACAACAAAACATGTGTGGGAGAATGTGGCCTCTAAGAGGCTGACTAATAGACACAAAGACATTGCATGGATGGCTATCCAGGAGGTTTGCCTCTCAGGACATTCATGCACTCCCGGCACCTGTGTATATATTCCCACTGCCCCTTCTGCATCACCAGAAGGGAAAGCACAGCGTATTTTTTGGGACTGCCCCACTGCACAGGCACTGTTGCAGCGGGGCACATGAACTTAATGACAGTGTGTCCAAAGCTTGCCTTTCATACCATTCGGTATTTTAATGGATTATTTCCTGGGACCCACATCATTGGGGCAATCCAGGAGGCCTGGAGCCTAATGAACTGCTTTAACACTATTTGGCTTGCCAGGTATTGCCCCATCTTGAAAAGGGAGAAGATGACCATCCAGGACTGTCGCGGGCTGATCCACATCCTACTAAGAGACTATAACACCATTGACAGTCCTGAGGAAGAGGAAGATGATTGTCTATCTTCCTCTTCTCCTTCTCCCCCTATGTGTTTTTATTCAATATAACACTGTTGAATTTGCCTGCAAATTCAGAAGACAAGCCTGCTTGTCTTCCTATTCGTCAATGACTCTTAGCAATGGAGCAAATTCAGAAAAAACACCTGCAAAGACTTGTAGATTAATAGAAATGACCAAAGCACCTCTTCTCTTTGGGTGTATATTAGACCCTACAATTATTTGTGTAAATTCAGAAAAATACAGTGCTATATTAGGATTTCAGTACTCAGAAAAATCAGCTCTTTTATAAGGGTGTATATGAGACCCCAAACACTTTGTAATGCAAATTCGGAAAAATTGCCACCCTCCTATTTCTACTCTATCACTTTGCCTGCTCTATACTGTGACCTAACCCTTCTCTGTCCCTCTTTCAAATGGCACTAGATTGTCGTGGAGGCGAGTATTTATTGATTCCAAAACTCACGAGATCCGAGATCTGATGACATCACGATGACGTTTTGCCTCGTTTTTGAATCTGAATAGGCGTGAGAGTAAAGAGCAGACTCGGCTCGGTACCCCAAAGTTCGGGTGGGTTCGGTTTTGATCCGAGAGAACTGGATGACTCCTCCCTGTGCTTTTATTAGCCTGTTCCCTGGATCTTGCCCCCCTACGACAGCTACAAAAGAATCACACCTTCCCTGCTTCATTAACCCTTCATGAGGCCTTACAAAGGATTATGGATCCAAGAGTATGCACATATCTCTTGTGGATACAGGTAACTTAGCCCTCTAGCAATCTTCTGAAATGTGCCTACTTTACCACCATCCAACACCCACAAAAAAATAAATCTATTAAGGTTCCAGACAGTAGCTGGTCCAGACGCACTTGAGACACCACTTCCATATAGTGTTCATAGCAGGTAAGTAGCCATGAACATTAGTGAGTAGACCAACAGTAAGCAACTACATTTATTAGCCAATGAATCATATGCAGTTTTTCTGCAGGCAGCATAAGCTCAAAGTTCATAACACACAAACATGGATTTGTTCTGTGGATGCGGTTGCAGTCCAACCTACAACAAGGATAGTCTGCATGACATTCTTACAGTTTACCAGGCATATTATATACCTAGCTTCCTAGGAATAAGTGTCATAAATTGGGTGTTCGGTTTGGGGTGGAGAAATGGAGCTACAACGAGAAGGTAAGAGGGAACAAGTTGGAGTGATCTATTTGTAGTGAGAGCATAGGAGATGAGAGGTTTGTAGGCTTGTTCTCAGTGCAAATAGGTTGATTAGGTTTCCCATGTGTAAGTTTTTGGCCATATCATTGCTTACAAAAATATCAATGGTGACTGTAGAACTCAACATAGCCAAAGGCAAAGTGATATGTTTAGAAAGGACACTGCTCCCTCTACATATAAAGATGACAAGCTTAAAATATGTCTTTGAGAATGTGTATTTTATATGAGGTCTTTTAAACATGGCTATGAATATTGCCATTATAAGTTTACAAATTACTTGAACTCTATGGTGGATAGCAGGAGCCAAAGATGTAAGCATAACGCTGTCATTGGAAATATACATTTAAATCCAACAAGTTTAAGTCACTTCCTCAATATATCTTACAGTAAATCTGTGACTCAATCAGATTCCAGCTGACAATCTCATTGTGCTATTTATTTGCTTTCAAACTTCACCAGCCTGTAAGTCTGAAGCAAGAGAACTGAGGCAGAGGCGTGTATTATCTCAACTAGGAATGGGACCACAGTCTTACTACTTTAATTTATCCTTTAAAAAAAATAGAGACCATTTTTAATTTGTCACTGAACATAATATTGTGATGTCAGTTATATAGAAAATGTTATATAGAAAATGTTCCACTGTCTTTATTTTTTGTCCTGTCGCCCCCCAAAGAAAGAGAAAAATGGCTCATGAGCAGCTGGCTGTTTAGTCTTATCATCTGTCATATCCCACTAAGTTTTAACAGTTTAAAGAGGGCCACATCACTGGATAGAGGATACTAAAATATTTATTAACATTAGGGGATACTTCGTAAACAGAAATCCTGCTCCTCTGCATTCTCAGTCATCTAACCAAGATAGACCACTTTTGTTTTGTCACTGACAAATGTTGAAAACACTTTCAAAGAAATTACTGTGAGCACTTAAAACATTGATATCTAAAATCATATCATACATTATCTAGAGTTCATTAGGAAAGAAAGGATATAGGTTATATGTAAGCATTTGGGAAAAAGTATTAAAAAAAAAAACATTTCTGCCAACATGATAGTCATGTACATTAAGTAAGTATCTTGATATGTGGAACAGACTTTTGGAGAAATATGTCAGCATGCACAGAATGATGTCTTCAGCTAACAGAACTGTTCTGTTATTCAAAGAAAGACAACAGCACAACCCCCACATCCCCTCTACTAAATATACTGTATATACCGACGTGTTGACAGTAATTTCTGTGCCCATTCTTTCAGACTTTCAACAGATTGCTCCTGGTGAGGCAATAAAGGCTGATCAGTAGCATTTCTACAGGCAGTATAAATGATGTCATATTTTATTAACATTACATATAGATCAACTGCAGGGTATAAATTTATA